>NC_084567.2:27542500-27597500 GCF_033978685.3 Nerophis lumbriciformis | reverse complement strand
ACAACCTCGCTCTCAACACCAGCAAGACCAGAGAGATCATCGTCGACTTCAGGAGGAGCAGCACCGACCCTGCCCCCCTCTACATCAACGGCGAGCGTGTAGAGAGGGTCCACACCTTCAGGTACCTTGGAGTCCACATCTCTAATGACTTCTCCTGGACAGTCAACACCACATCAATCATCAAGAAGGCTCAGCAGCGGCTACACTTCCTTAGAGTCCTCGGGAAGTACAACCTGAAGCCTGACCTGCTGCTGACCTTCTACCGCTCGTCCATCGAGAGCCTGCTGACCTACTGTATTACGGTATGGTACGGCAGCTGCACTGCAGCAGACAGGGAGAGGCTGCAAAGAGTGGTCAAGACGGCTCAGAAGATCATCGGGCGCCCTCTCCCCTCTCTGACGGACATCTACACCTCCCGCTGCCTCAACAGAGCCAGTGCCATCATCAAGGACAGCACCCACCCTGGCTCTGACCTGTTCCACCTGCTGCCCTCTGGGAAGCGCTACAGGTGCATTAAAACCAAAACAAACAGGCTAAAGAACAGCTTCTTCCCCAGGGCCATAACCATCCTGAACGGACTGCCCCATTGTCCCTCATAACTGCCTTCTCTTCGGTGCAATAACCCATTCCACCAACCAACCTGTTTTTGTTTTGTTTTTTCATGTATATATTCATTCACATTCACTTCTACATTTTTTATATTTCTATATATTTGCACATTGTTTTTCTTTTTCTAGCATGCACACATCGCACTGTATGGAATGGCCTCAATCTCGTTACCTTGCGTAATGACAATAAAGCTGATTCTGATTCTGATTCTGATTCTGATTCTGATGTGACACTTGTTAACTGTTGGTGTGCTAACGTTAGCATTTTAGCACGCTAACAATATAGTGCTAGATTTTTTAGCTAATTTTGCAACCGTTTACCCTACAGTCACATAACTCAGTATGTGACACTTGTTAACTGTTGGTGTGCTAACGTTAGCATTTTAGCACGCTAACAATAAAGTGCTAGCTTTTTGAGCTAATTTTGCAACCGTTTACCCTACAGTCATACAACTTGGTATGTGACACTTGTTAACTGTTGGTGTGCTAACGTTAGCATTTTAGCATGCTAACAATAAAATGCTAGCTTTTTGAGCTAATTTTGCAACCGTTTACCCTACAGTCACATAGCTTGGTATGTGACACTTGTTAACTGTTGGTGTGCTAACGTTAGCATTTTAGCACGCTAACAATAAAGCGCTAGCTTTTTGAGCTAATTTTGCAACTGTTTACCCTACAGTCACATAACTCGGTATGTGACACTTGTTAACTGTTAGTGTGCTAACGTTAGCATGTTAGCACGCTACCAATAAAGTGCTAACTTTTTTTCAAATTTTACACTTTTTTCTCAAATGCCGCAGCGATACATCTTGCAGTCATATAACTTGGTATGTGAAACAAGCTAACTGTTAGCATAATAGCATGCTACTATTAAAGTCAATCACTCAATCCAAGTTTGTTTGTATAGCCCTTAATCGCAAGTGTCTCAAAAGGCTGCACAAGAAAAACTCAACCCATTGGGATACAATGAGAAACCTTGGAGGGGACCGCAGATGTGCAAACTTTTTGAGCTAATTTTGCAACCGTTTACCCTACGGTCATTTAACCTGGTATGTGACACTTGTTACTTTGTTAGCATACTTACATTAAAGTGCAAACTTTTTTTTGTGCTAATTTTACACTTTTTACGCTAATACCCCAGCCTTACACCTTAGAGTCATATACCTTGGTATGTGACACAAGCTAACTGTTAGCATGGTAACAGTAGCTTGCCAACATGCTAACATTAGCTTGCTAACTTTTTGAGCTGGTTTTGCAACCGGTCACCCTACAGTCATACAACTTGGTATGTGACACTTGTTCATTGTTATTGTGCTAACGTTAGCATGTTAGCACGCTAACACTAAAGTGCTAACTTTTTCTTTTCTTTTTTTACAATTTTTTTTTTTAATTCCGCAGCAATACACCTTGCAATCATGTAACTTGGTATGTGGAACAAGTTAACCGTTAGCATGTTAAAGTTAGCGTGCTACCATTAAAGTGCAAACTTTTCCAGCTAATTTTGCAACCGTTTGTTCTCGGGATGCGTCCGTACAACTTTTTCACTTTCCGTACGTTACAAATATTGGAGCCTTGAGTGTTGGCCGATGCCGTCGTTATATACTCGATACGATATTAGAAGTAATCATAGTACATACTTAAATGTTTTTGTAATGTGGAATGTTATACAAGGTTTTATCAAGTGAAATTACTTAGAGAACAATGGTAGGTATGTAATATGTATCTGTAATATGTAAATATTACATATATGTTATATTTTATATTGCTACTATAGTACATTTTTAGTCTACTTTATACCGGCATTATCCTTTCCATCCTTAGCCTTTCCATCCTTTGTAACTGAGCTACTGTGTGGAACAATTTCCCTTGTGGATCAATAAAGTTTGTCTAAGTCTAAGGTATGAAACACTAACTTTATGATACATTTATGCTTTTGAAGTGGAGCGGTAATTGTTTTTGGCGACACCTAGTGGCCACAAAAATTCTTCAAATTAAGATCGAATGATGCGGACACATTTGTCATTGGATACTTCCTATTATACTTTTGTGTAAGTAATATGCAGCTATAATTATTTGATATTTGATATTAATATTTGATATTAATTTGATATTGCCACTAGGTGGCCTAGTGGTTAGAGCGTCCGCCCTGAGATCGGTAGGTTGTGAGTTCAAACCTCGGCCTTATACACACACCATAGAAATACTTGTATCTCTGACTATGAGAGCCGCAATGGGCTGATAATCCATCAAGCGGTGCGGCTTCAAAGTCATACTTAAACATTTTGACAGATTTTTGAGTGCCGTGTGTAATGTTCTTTATTTTCAATGGAACATTTAAAGTTTTGGTATTGTTTACTGACGTCATATTGCAGTCTACACGTATCTCTTTTGTGTGACTACCATCTACTGATCACACTTATCATTACACCATGTACCAAATAAAATTGCTTCGAGATCGGTAAGCACAACCAGAATTATTCCGTACATTAGGCGCACCGGGTTATAAGGCGCACTGTCGATTTTTGAGAAAATGAAAAGATTTTTAGTGCGCCGTATAGTCTGAAAAATACGGTATACCAAGCAAGAGGGCTGCGACTCCTCCCCCTCGACCCAATGTAAAACAAACAGGAGTAAAATCAACAATTGGTAACCCCACTTAAAGTGCTTCATGAGACACTGCACATTGATATATCTGTGAAAATGATTGTCTTCTGTAGAAATTTTAAGAAAGCGAACAGTGTGTGGTTTACTGCAATACTGTGAGTCTTTTAAGTTTTGATTTTTGGTTTGTTGAAATTGTTCACACATTGCACAGCTTTTATTTTTCTATCAATACACAGTGACGCCTCCAAGGCAGGGAGTAACTCAATCCTCTTGAATAGTTTCTCCCCCAGTTTGTTGAGTTAGCACAGGATTAATATGTGGAAATGACAGATGAGGTTGTTGATACTGAAGTGAATTAATGAACTCATATCATGTTTTGTTTATGGTGAAGATTTACATCCAACTTGGAGAAGTCGAACCACCAAGTTGAATTAAATAGTGGTATTTCAGTCTGAGCACATAATAAGACAAGGTCCCTTAGTTTGATATTCACAGGTGGATTGGATCACTTCTCGTAGGAAAAGAGGCTCTAATTGGGACTTCGGAATGCAAATGTGATAGTCGTATCCTTGTGGAGAGACTACACTGCAAAAACTGAAATCTAAGTAAGATTAAATATCTCAAATAAGGGTGATATTTGCTTATTTTCTGTCTGATAAGATAACTCTTCTCACTAAGCAGATTTTATGTTAAGGTGTTTTACTTGTTTTAAGTGTTTTGTTCCTAAATTATCTCTCGCCGTTAAGAAATACTGTATATTCTTAACTGCTTCCTATTCCATTAAGAAAAAATAACTAGTTTTTAGTATAAGTTTGCTGGTTTTAAGAAATGTAATGCCTAGTGCATATCATTATGTCAAGATAATGGCACTAGCATTTACTTAATTTAAGAATATTTTTCAACATATTGAGAAAAAAGGACTCATATTTTTTTTTCTATCAATAAAAGTGCACTTGTTATTAGTGAGAATATACTTATTTTAAGATATTTTTGGGTTCATTGAGGTTAGCTAATTTTACTTGTTTTGGAAAGTCTTGACAAGCCAAATTTTCTTGTTCTATTGGCAGATAATTTTGCTTTCTTCAAGTAAAATACTCCTAATTTTTGTATTTTTTTTTTCTTGTTTTCGAAAACTGACTTTTTGCAGTATACCTGATTAGCTCAATGCCAACATTCAAGTTATGACTTAAAGCAGTTGTTTTCCAGACGTTTACACACGAACATCTCCTTTTATGGTCAGGATGTGCTCTCCTGACTTAGCACACACACACACACACAGAGACAGGAAGAAGGAATATAACAACTGATGTTTTGGCTTCTCCAAGTTAGGAGAGACATATCTTTTTGACTTTCTCCTCCAGGTACTACAGCCCTGAATAATGACACTCGCTTGTGATAAAGCAACTTTTTGTTCAGCAAAGCGTCTCCGACGTCTCTTTTGATCCAGCTGCACTGCCGTGTCATCCTTCTGTCCGGACGAGGATGACAAGACCAGAAATACACATAACTACATAGAAGAGTTTTTATTTATGTGTTTTGTTTTTTTTGTTCAATCCTAGATAGGCTTTGACTTAAAGTAAAATTTTTTTGAAGATACACTGAGATTAAAGGCCTACTGAAACCCACTACTACCGACCATGCAGTCTGATAGTTGATATATCAATGATGAAATCTTAACATTGCAACACATGTCAATACGGCCGGGTTAACTTATAAAGTGCAATTTTAAATTTCCCAGCAAACTTCCGGTTGAAAACGTCTAGGTATGATGACGTTTGCGCGTGACGTCGATGGTTGAAACGGAAGTATTCGGTCACCATTGTATCCAATACAAACAGCTCTGTTTACATCGCAAAATTCCACAGTATTCTGGACATCTGTGTTGGTGAATCTTTTGCAATTTGTTCAATTAACAATGGAGACTGCAAAGAAGAAACCTGTAGGTGGGATCGGTGTATTAGCGTCTGGAAACAGCAACACAACCAGGAGGACTTTGACTTGGATAGCAGACGCGCTATCCGACGCTAGCCGCCGACCGCACCAATGATCGGGTGAAGTCCTTCGTCGCTCCGTCGATCGCTGGAACGCAGGTGAGCACCGGTGTTGATGAGCAGATGAGAGCTGGCGTAGGTGGAGAGCTAATGTTTTTATCATAGCTCTGTCGAGTCCCGTAGCTAAGTTAGCTTCAATGGCGTCGTTAGCAACAGCATTGCTAGGCTTTGTCAGGTACATCATTAACCGTGTGGTTACAGGTTTAGAGTTTGGTAGTATTGTTGATTTTCTGTCTATCCTTCCAGTCAGAGGCTTATTTCTTTTGTTTCTATCTGCAGTTAAGCACGATGCTATCACGTTAGCTCCGTAGCTAAAGTGCTTCACCGATGTATTGTCGTGGAGATAAAAGTCACTGTGAATGTCCATTTCGCGTTCTCGACTCTCATTTTCAAGAGGATATAGTATCCGAGGTGGTTTAAAATACAATACGTGGTCCACAATAGAAAAAGGAGAGAGTGTGGAATCCAATGAGCCCTTGTACCTAAGTTACGGTCAGAGCGAAAAAAGATACGTCCTGCACTGCACTCTAATCCTTCACTCTCACGTTCCTCATCCACGAATATTTCATCCTGGCTCAAATTAATGGGTTAATCGTCACTTTCTCGGTCCCAATCGCTCTCGCTGCTGGTGTAAACAATGGGGAAATGTGAGGAGACTTTCAACTTGTGACGTCACGCTACTTCCGGTACAGTCAAGGCTTTTTTTTTTTTATCAGCGACCAAAAGTTGCGAACTTTATCGTCGTTGTTCTATACTAAATCCTTTCAGCAAAAATATGGCAATATCGCGAAATGATCAAATATGACACATAGAATGGATCTGCTATCGCTGTTTAAATAAAAAAAAATTCATTTCAGTAGGCCTTTAAGTCTAAATTCATTGTGTTCTTCATGGTGTTATTAAAACTGCACCATTTTTCCCCTCAGAATTTTAACTAACTTGAAGTGTTTTGTCAAGAGGATTATTTGTGCTATGTACTTTTTGTATTTTGGGCCGAAGTAAAACAAAGAAAACAATCTGAAGTTGCCACAGTTGTATTTTTAAGTGGCACGGTTGGTTGAGCGACCTGAGGGTTCCTGGTTCCTAGTCACGTCTGTTGTGTCCTTGAGCAAGACACTTCACCCTTGCTCCTGATGGATCGTGGTTCGGGCCTTGCATGGCAGCTCCCGCCATCAGTGTGTGAATGGGTGTCAAGACGTGGTTTTTGCTTACTGCGGGGTCGTTCTCCCAAGAAGGCAAACGGACGACTCCGGACAGGACTTGCAGGTAGGAACATGATTTAATTTTAAGAAACAATCAACGAGGTACAAAACAGAAAACAACCCGAAGGCAAGCGTGCCTATCACACGCGGAAGCTAAGGCAAAAACTTAGGACATGAAACTATAGACATGAACCTCACGAAACTGTGGCATGAAACAAACACAAAACTGTGGCATGAAACAACTAGCATTATCTACGTCAGTGGTTCTCAACCTTTTTTTCAGTGACGTACCCCCTGTGAATTTTTTTTTAATTAGAGTACCCCCTAATCAGAGCAAAGCATTTTTGGTTGAAAAAAAGAGATAAAGAAGTAAAATGCAGCACTATGTCATCAGTTTCTGATTTATTAAATTGTATAACAGTGCAAAATATTGCTCATTTGTAGTGGTCTTTCTTGAACTATTTGGAAAAAAAGATAAGTTTTTATTAGAGATGTCCGATAATATCGGCCTGCTGATAAATGCGTTAAAATGTAATATCGGAAATTATCGGTATCGTTTTTTTTTAAATTATCGGTATCGTTTTTTTTTAATTATCGGTATCGTTTTTTTATTTTTATTAAATCAACATAAAAAACACAATATACACTTACAATTAGTGCATCAACGCAAAAAAAACTCCCTCCCCCATTTACATTCATTCACACAAAAGGGTTGTTTCTTTCTGTTATTAATATTCTGGTTCCTACATTATATATCAATATATATCCATACCTGCCAACTTTTGAAATCAGAAAAACCTAGTAGCCAGGGTCCAAGGGCCGCAGGCCCCGGTAGGTCCAGGACAAAGTCCTGGTGGAGGGTTCAGGGCTTCGCCCCCCGACGCAAAATGATTATTAGCATTCAGACAGGTTAAAATGTTGCTAAAACCATCACTTTTCTATCAGTCACAGTGACTTTTCAAAACAAAAATATTACAGCAAAAATCATATGGGTTGATTGGCATGTTTATTCTGTAAGCTAACTTCAATCGTTTGAAATTATTTTGACAGTTAATGGCAGTTATCCTGTCAACCTTTCACAAGACTTCAATTTGTTAATTGAAAGTATAAACAGTATAAACACTTTTTACAGCAAACAAATGGTAAAACAGTACTAAACAATTCCATTAAAAAAAAAATTGGTGTCATTAACTTTCTGTCCAAGCTTGTATAATCTACTGCCTTGTTCAATTGTAAAAAATATTCTGTGCCTAAAATTCACATTTCTATCACAATGATCATACTGTAAACATGGTAAGCTAACTTCATTACAATTAATAGTCCTGTCAATAGCATGGAATTACAATTCAAATGTAGTTTTTTTGTAAGCCTTTCAAAAGAATTCAAAATATGAAAAATTAATGAAAATTAATTTAAGCCATCAGACACTTGAAAAGTGGCACATCACATCTCTAATGTAATCATTTGAACTTTTCAACAGAAATAGCACTGCAAAAATATTAAGGACATACTTCTGTATTTTGGTAGTTATGCTGTCAACATTTAACAAGATTTCTTCAACTTGGACTTGAAAGCATAAATAGTATAAACACTTTTAACAGTATGTCGTGCTGTGAAATACAGCCGACAGGATTGCGCACCAAACACGAAGCAAGGCCAAAGCGCATGCATGGTGCAGGAGAACAAAGGACTTCTTTCATTTAAGGTTTGTGATAAACCATCAAACTCATTCGTTAAAAGGACTCTATAGTAATATAAAGCGAATTTTTCTGGACATTATCATGCAAGAAAAGTTTATTTTTGGGACCGCGATCACCGCGTAATGATTTTTAAAGGTTGCATTACAAACATTTAACTGTCCCATGTGATCAGCCAGTGCGATTGGAAGTCCATACTCAATTATTGCCTCCGTAAATAAAACTTCGGCATTTATCACATCCAAAGAATCTGTTTGGGCGACGAAAAACGTTGAAAGTTTTCCACTTGTATCGCTAGCAACGGCATTAGACTTGTGTTTTTTTGTCTCAACGTGGTCTTTTACATCGCTAATTCCTCCGTGTCCGATCGAAAAATCTTGTCTGCACAAGGTGCAATTTGCGTAGTTTTCACCCTTTTTTTTTTTTTAATTAATGAAAAACCGTATTTTTTATCACTGCAACCGTAACCCGGAATAGGTTGATGAAAACCGTACGAATTACGGGAAAACCGGAGTAGTTGGCAGGTATGTATATCAATACAGTCTGCAAGGGATGCAGTCCGTAAGCATACATGATTGTGCGTGCTACTGGTCCACTAATAGTACTAACCTTTAACAGTTAATTTGACTCATTTTCATTCATTACTAGTTTCCATGTAACTGTTTTTATATTGTTTTACTTTCTTTTTTATTCAAGAAAATATTAATTAATTTATCTTATTTTATACATTTTTCAAAAAAGTACCTTATCTTCACCATACCTGGTTGTCCAAATTAGGCATAATAATGTTTTAATTCCACGACTGAAAATGTCGGTTGATATCGGTATCGGTAATTAAAGAGTGGACAATATCGGAATATCGGATATCGGCAAAAAGCCATTATCGGACATCCCTAGTTTGTATTTATATTTATAAAGGATTTTTTAATTGTTGCTATTTTTAGAATATTTAAAAAAAATCTTACGTACCCCTTGGCATACCTTCAAGTACCCCCAGGGGTACGCGTACCCCCATTTGAGAACCACTGCTCTATGGCATAGAACAAACACGAAACTGTGGCATGAAACCAATAATGACACCTGGACGACTGACTGGCAAAGGCAGGCTTAAATAGTCCTTTGATTAGAAGCAGGTGCCCGTCCCCAACACCAGAGGCAGGTGAAAATCATAAGTAGCCATGGTAACTAAAACAAACTCAGATGTCAAACAGGAACCAAAAGAGTCCAAAACTAACAGAACATAACAAAAACATGATCCGGACCACGGATCAGGACAATGGGTGAATGTGGAAATTGTGTCAAAAGCGCTTTGAGTTGCTTGAAGGTACAGAAAGCTCTATACAAGTATAACCCATTTATTATGCCATGATTGTATCCATCCGGCCCTCGAGTGCACAGAATTTCCTCCATGTGGCCCCTGAGCTATCATGAGTTTGACACCCCTGCCGTAGACCAAAAATGGTAAAATGGGTTATACTTGCATAGCGCTTTTCTACCTTCAAGCTACTCAAAGCACTTGAGTTTGACACCTGTGGTCTATGGGTTCAGCATGGAGACGACTATCAAAGCCGGTTGCTGGCTGGCGTCTACCCATCCCCTGACTCTGCTAATGACCCTCTGCACATGATGGAGCCGGTCCATGATCACACCCTCACTGTTTGGTGGCGTATGACATGCACTGGGGTCACCTGTGCCGTCGTCAGGAATACATTTGAGTGTCGCTACCCTTCAGCGTCACACTTTTTCAGGTGCTGCCAATCCGATGGCATGATTCATTTGACGGCAGGGCCCTTCGAGATGGCGCACCTCTTCATCGCACTGAGAAGCGCCGTCGAGCCTGTTTTGCAGCTGGGTCTAAGCCAAGGTGCAACACAGCTGCGGCTACATTTACCACCGCCTTCCACTTGGGCAGCAAGACTAGCCCGAAGATATAAGTTTCTTTATAATCGGTCAGCCAAAACCTGTGGTCTACCTGCTGTCACTGGGAGGGTCTTTTATTTTATTTTTTATTTTTGGTTAATGTTTATTGGAGTTTTAAAGGAACACATTTACATAAACTTGACCTAAAAAAAAATGTAGATAACAAAACTCAAAAAAAAAAAAAAATATATATACATATAAATATATATATATATATATATATATATATATATATATATATATATATATATATATATATATATATATATATATACACACAGTACAGGCCAAAAGTTTGGACACACCTCATTCAATGTGTTTTCTTTATTTTCATGACTATTTTCATTGTAGATTTTCACTGAAGGCATTACAACTATGAATGAACACATGTAACAAAAAAGGTGATATAACTGAAAACATGTTTTATGTTGTAGTTTCTTCAAAATAGCCACCCTTTGCTCTGATTACTGCTTTGCACACTCTTTGGCATTCTCTCGATGAAGCACACCTGTGAAGTGAAAACCATTTCAGGTGACTACCTCTTGAAGCTCAAGCTTATAATAGTTCAAGAAAATAGTTTCTATTTCTTCTGGTTGTTGTGTGAGTTGACTTGTATCTGGATGCCATAGTTGACAGATAGTACTGTCTACCTGCAGTTTCTTAAGACGTCGGGCAAGACTGTTTTAAGACCAAGTTCATAATATGTCTGTTTCATGAATCACAACTTTTCCTCAATTCCCTGTTCTAGTAACCCACTTATCTGAGTCTTGATTTGATGAATGTGAGTTATTAATTTTGGGTCTCTATTTTTCTTATGTTATTGTTCTGCATTTGTTCATTTCCTTTTAAAAGTGTAACAATTTCATGTCAAGTCATCTTTAAATTGCCCTGATATGTCAAAAGGCATTAATAAATCATGTTCTTTTCGAATACCTTTATAAATGATAATGGTCGTTCAGCCGAGATATGCTCATTTCAAAAAATTAGATTTACAGCCCCGAAATATTGTTATTGTTTTCATTTCGATGCCCCGCCCCCTATCCTTTGAACAATTAGAAAGTCTGTGAGTGTGTCACATCCAGGTTGCCAGTTACCCACCGCCCCCTTCTTCAAGCTACTGCCACTGGTAAAGTTACTAAACATGTCAGACCTTAGTAAATCTAAAAGACGTCGTTACGATTCTCAACTTATTCACGACAAAGCCAGGAACAAAACGAGGATTTGTATCGGAGATGCCTTTGAAAGATTGAGACGATTGAAGGAGGAGATTTTTTTCATCTGACGCCAAACTTGCTAATTTCCTCCTTGATAGGTAAGTAAGGCATTTACGTTTTCTTATTACTTGTAATAAATGGAAATGGACATTTGGCACGTAAACTATATACCGGTAGTCCAATACGGTCTATGATCTTGTCTAACAAAGCTAGTATGTTTGTGCAACAAATGCTAAATGTGATGGTGCTCAGCTTAGCATGCTAGCCCGGTCAATGACACATCGATATATAGGCTAACGGGGGAAATATATGGCCATTAGTCTATATATCGATGTGTCATCCAACTGACAGGGCAAAATATATTTGACAAATAAAACCTATGTGGATAGGGGCATACTTGCCAACAAGGGGTGGGTTCTGGGTATTGTTTATGTTGTGTTACGGTGCGGATGTTCTCCCGAAATGTGTTTGTCATTCTTGTTTGGTGTGGGTTCACAGTGTGGCGCATATTTGTAACAGTGTTAAAGTTGTTTATACGGCCACCCCCAGTGTGACCTGTATGGCTGATGACCAAGTATGCCTTGCATTCACTTGTGTGTGTGTAAAAGCCGCATATATTATGTGACCGGGCCGGCATGCTGTTTGTATGGAGGATAAGCGGACGTGACGACGGTTGTAGAGGACGCTAACGGCAGTGCCTTTAAGGCACGCCCCCAATACTGTTGTCCGGGTGGAAATCGGGAGAAATCGGGAGAATGGTTTCCCCGGGAGATTTTCGGGAGGGGCACTGAAATTCGGGAGTCTCCCGGGAAAATCGGGAGGGTTGGCAAGTATGGATATGGGTAGTGTCAGTGTATATTCAAATATTCAAATTAAATTTGATTAAATATAAGAGTAGCAACACCCCAGCTATGATATGGTGAATACTAAGTATAGTAGGTTTTTATAACCAAATCGTTTTCATTTCTCGTATTCCGGTTGTGAAAGATGGGTTTCCTGTAGAAACATCACCTTTGCCCTTTTGATTGGGTTTCTCAGGCAGTTTACATTCAAAGATACTAATTTTAAATCACTTGCACCGTACTTTGACAGAAAAAAACCTTACATATTTGTCTCACAAGCTAAACGTAATCCACATAGTAAACAACAAACATAAAATAATACAAAAATGTGAACTAATTATCTGAAACGAAAAAATTAGAAGAAAAAAAGAGTGGCTTCCAGGTTCTGAAAAACATTCCTTAGTAAATTGAGGGGGTAAAAAACATTACTTAATGAAAGGGCCCCCTCTTAGTTGGCAACTACAGGCTGTTTGTCTCTTACTAGTGATAGTGTTTTTTTCCCCCAGCCTCTTCGTCAGTGGGCGTACTCGTAAGGGACAAGTCATCCAGAGTCGGGACCCGGGGTGAACCACTCGCCTGTGCATCGGCTGGGGACATCTCTGCGCTGCTGACCCGTCTCCGCTCGGTAGCTGGAGCTGGCCCCACTATGGACTGGACTCTCACTATTATGTTGGATCCACTATGGACTGGATTCTCACTATTATGTTACATCCATTATGGACTGGACTTTCACGATATTATGCTAGACCCACTCGACGTTCATTGGCATCCGGTCTCCCCTAGAGGGAGGGGGAGTCACCCACATCTGCGGTCCTCTCAAAGGTTTCTCATAGTCATTCACATTGACATCCCACTGGGTTGAGTTTTTCCTTGCCCTTATGTGGGATCTGAACCGAGGATGTCGTTGTGGCTTGTGCAGCCCTTTGAGACACTTGTGATTTAGGGCTATATAAATAAACATTGATTGATTGATTGAACGGGTTCTACCGTTGGAAGTTCCGTAGCCGTTCCTTGGGCCGAACAACCACCTCCGCACTGTTCTTGCCACTTGCTTCCACGGCGTGTTGCACTGGGGTTGCCGCATCTGGGCTCTCCTACTAGTCTCTGGCACATCCTCTGATGCTGTCAATGCTCCGTCATACATCTGTGCACTGCTGTCCCAGTATATACGTATGTTAGTGTAAGGTGTCTGAAAACGCATGTTTTTAATGTTGGCAAAACGTTTCACGCCATTGCAGCACCATGGCGGTGCAGTCATGGTCGAAATACAGCCGTTTACCATCCAAAGAGACTGTCTGTCGCCAAGCTTTGTGGGTAATCAACTCCTTTATTTTGTATTGTTGGAAGTTGACCACATTGAATCTTGGGGGCACATTGGGGTTTGATTTCTGTGACAAAGATCTGTGAGCACGTTGAATCTAGAGGTCGATGTCCTCCGGAAGCTTCAACTCGGCTTGGAGCAGCCTCTGTACGAACTCCGGCACCGATCCACCCTCCTTGCCCTCAGGAACGCCATCTATGCGCAGAGTGTTACGCCTGGCTTTGGCTTCCAAGTCGTTTAACTTGTCCTCTAGTTTGAGCAAATCCCGAACAGTTTGTTGAATGACATTATCGGTCTCTGTACTCCATTGTTTTTGTCCTGGGCATGACGTTAAAGTGCACCCGGCAGTGGAGGCTCCTCTATGGGGTCTTGGGGCACTAGGAGGTTAACCCCTTTACTACTGTTACCCCAGGTGGCCCTTGGCAAAGGCCTAGTACATGACTGCCCCCTAGCCAGGGATACGGTGAAGACCTCAACGGCAAAGCAGGCGGAAGACGGTAGATGTATGAACCACCACAACGGCTGCGATGGCGGAAGAAGGCACCCCCACATCCATGTGGGCCCAGTTATGGGGAAATAACAACCCAAGACCTCAACGGTGGAACAGGCGGAGGATGACTGCTAACCCTATGGAGCATCACAACGGCTGGGATGGCGGATGAAGGCTGCAGCAGAAACGGGTCCCCAGTCGTCTTGGACTCCATGCCACTGGACCCTGACCCGGATCTGTCAAGGATCGTGTGTTGACTGTCTGTGCACCAGTCTCCCCACGTTAAACAAAGTCACGCACAGACATCCTCCATAAAGGGATACCCCCCTACCAGGAGGATTGTCATACTCGTTTGAGTAACCGATGATGACTCCATGTTTCCATGTCATTGTTTTGAATTGGTATCTCGTCAATTTGAGCATTTTGTTCCTGTATGATTTGCATATTTGCTGCAAGTTGGTGGTTGACATCCTGTTTTCCATCCATCCATTTTCTACCGCTTATTCCCTTCAGGGTCGCGGGGGGAGCTGGAGCCTATCTTAGCTACAATCGGGCGGAAGGCGGGGTACACCCTGGACAAGTCGCCACCTCATCGCAGGGC
The DNA here is from genome assembly GCF_033978685.3 of Nerophis lumbriciformis. Taxonomy (NCBI): domain Eukaryota; kingdom Metazoa; phylum Chordata; class Actinopteri; order Syngnathiformes; family Syngnathidae; genus Nerophis; species Nerophis lumbriciformis. The sequence continues at coordinate 27,582,950 of NC_084567.2, read as the reverse complement.
CAACACAGATAGACAGACAACATTCACAATCACATTCACACACTAGGGCCAATTTAGTGTTGCCAATCAACCTATCCCCAGGTGCATGTCTTTGGAAGTGGGAGGAAGCCGGAGTAGCTGGAGGGAACCCACGCAGTCACGGGGAGAACATGCAAACTCCATACAGAAAGATCCCGGGGAGAACATGCAAACTCCACACAGAAAGATCCTGTTTTAATTCAGTTAATTGTTGTCTCCTATCTTGTTTGATTTCTTCTTTAAGTGTTTTAAAGTCATCTTTTAGCTCCAATTTAGTTCACTTTTTTGTTTGCTTATATCTTTAAGTCCAATACGAACAGTGGCTTCCTCGCCATGATTGGTTTCGAGTGCGCGCATTTCCTCGAGTTGAGCAACTCGCTCTGGGTCTTCCTCAGGTTTCTTACGAGTCCCTTCGTCCTTTGTTTTAATTCCCTTTGACATACTGTATGTGTCTTGATCTCCATATATTACCTCTAAATTTAGATTATGGGGATTTATTTCTTGCCGTTTTACGAGAGCCAAAAAAACTCAAACTGCCACCATGCTCTGCAGCCAACCGGAAGTCTGGGGTTCTCTTCACCTCACAGCTTGACTTGTCACCAGGTGACTGTGGTGATACAAAGTTTAATGCGTTTCCACCCTGGAGGTCGTGGTCCCTTGGTCAGATCAGCAACCTTGTGGACTGTCTGCCGTCTATGTCGCATTGCAAGTACAGTAAATGTGTTCAACCCCGTTGACACTACTGTTCCTTGAGTCTTTTTTGTTGGTGCCAGGAAATAGCACGCAATGTGGCCCAATTCATTGATGGCATGCCTCCCTGGCTCAGCAGCTGGCCCCTCTATTCCTACTACACATCTGCTGCAGATGAGTTTTGGTGGCTTGGTATACAACCTTCTCATCCTCAACGTCCTCTATGTTAGTGGAGCCGACATTTTATCTTGTGTGGTCAGCTCCTCTTCTCCCACACAAGATGTGCGAGACCCGCTCAGCCTCACTCAGGGCGCTTGATACATTTTTGGGGGCATGCAGGCGGACATGTATCTTGATTTGCTCCAGTTGGAAGCCCCGGGTGAACACGTTTAGGGCCAGCTCCTATGCTAATTGTCTCTGGACGTCGATAAGGATTTGGAGCGCCTTGTCTTCTGGAGCAGACCTGGGCAAATTAAGGCCCGGGGGCCTTATGTGGCCCATTAAGCTTTTCAATCTGGCCTGCCGGACATTCCCAAATAATTTTTTTAGATCTTTAAAATGGAAACCGTAGCTGCCATTATGATGTGCAGTGATGTTTTGAAATGACTGTAAGTCTTGAACTATACAAAGTATTTCAATGGCTTTTTCATGATATACTAGTTACTATGGTCATCTACGTCACAGCAGGTCAGACGAGGCACCAAGCAGTGTGGGTGGGGAGCGTTTCCACAGAGTGTTTCCAGAGCGACCAGCCTGAAATGCGGGTGTCAGGGACAGACGCGGAAGGAATATTTTACAACAAAGTTCTAAAGTTTAGTGATATATATCGCATTCATATTTCACTGTTTGTGTTGCATTTTTGTTGCGCTTCACTTGATTGTAAAATATGTCGATCGTTGTCAATATTCAGTTAAAGGGGAACATTATCACAATTTCAGAATGGTTAAAACCATTAAAAATCAGTTCCCAGTGGCTTATTATATTTTTCGAAGTTTTTTTCAAAATTGTACCCATCACCAATATCCCTAAAAAAAGCTTCAAAGTGCCTGATTTTAACCATCGTTATAAACACCCGTCCATTTTCCTGTGACGTCACATAGTGAAGCCAACACAAACAAACATGGCGGAAAGAACAGCAAGCTATAGCGACATTAGCTTGGATTCAGACTCGGATTTCAGCGGCTTAAGCGATTCAACAGATTACGAATGTATTGAAACGGATGGTTGTAGTGTGGAGGCATATTGAGCCATATCGATTTGAACCGTATGCAAGCGAAACCGACGAAAACGACACGACAGCCAGCGACACGGGAGAAAGCGAGGACAAATTCGGCGATCGCCTTCTAACCAACGATTGGTATGTGTTTGTTTGGCATTAAAGGAAACTAACAACTATGAACTAGGTTTACAGCATATGAAGTACATTTGGCAACAACATGCACTTTGAGAGTGCAGACAGCCCAATTTTCATCAATTGATATATTCTGTAGACATACCCTCATCCGCGCTCTTTTCCTGAAAGCTGATCTGTCCAGTTTTGGAGTCGATGTCAGCAGGCCAGGGAAGCTAGGGTCGATAGGGGGTTTAGCTCGCTCGTCTGCGGGAACAAACTACCGAGGTCCTTTGTCCCTGAATTGCTCACACACTCCGGCAGATTCAATGGGGGTCTGGCGGCAGATTTCTTTGACTTGATCGTTGGAAATGCATCTGCTTTGAGTGTCGCAGGATATCCACACATTCTTGCCATCTCCGTCGTAGCATAGCTTTCGTCGGTAAAGTGTGCGGAACAAACGTCCAATTTCTTGCCACTTTCGCATCTTTGGGCCACTGGTGCAACTTGAATCCGTCCCTGTTCGTGTTGTTACACCCTCCGACAACACACCGACGAGGCATGATGTCTCCAAGGTACGGAAAACAGTCGAAAAAACGGAAAATAACAGAGCTGATTTGACTCAGTGTTTGAGAAAATGGCGGATTGCTTCCCGATGTGACGCCATGTTGTGATGTCATCGCTCCGAAAGCGAATATTAGAAAGGCGTTTAATTCGCCAAAATTCACCCATTTAGAGTTCGGAAATCGGTTAAAAAAAAAAAGGTCTTTTTTCTGCAACATCAAGGTATATATTGACGCTTACATAGGTCTGGTGATTATGTTCCCCCTTAATATTGTAAATCCCACATTCTTTATTTTCATGTACATTCTGGGTGTCTCATTCAGTAAAAAAATATAAAATTCCATTCCGTTTAAGGCGGTCTGTCATAACGTTTGTAGCATTCAATCAGACATTATTGTGAGGTTTTGTATTAGTGTTCCTAAAAATAGATATACCGGCCCCAAGACCCATTTTTTTCTTAAAATGTGGCTCTCGAGTCAAAATAATTGCCCAGGCCTGTTCTAGAATAAGGGTAACATGGATTGCCATTTGCTCTGCTGACCAACCGTTGAATCGGACTGCAGATAGACTTGAATGGAGTAGGTCTCTAAAGATCCATCGCCATTAAAGTGAAGCAACTTGGCGTATCATCATGACGTCCCCGATGTGGCAAGTGACGACGGCCAGCTTTGCGCTTACCTTAAGCTGCCCCCGGTGACTGGTATCGCCTTCGCCGTTGGATGGCGGTGGGGGTTTCTTGTTACCTCTTTAAGGTACCTCCAGTGGCCAGCATCACCCTCATAGGTTATCGCCTCGCTTGTAGAAGGCGCTCTTGAGAGCGTATTCTGCTGCTCCCTTCGGCTGCATCTTTAAGCTCATTATGAAATCCTCAATTTCTTGGACGTGATTGCTCTTTATATTACATCAGCAACATGTGACTAAGCGTTCTACATTTAGAGGTGAACTAATAAGAGGTCTGGACACACAACACCAATCAAATATGATGCAATATGATGGCAGTCACACATAAGAGATATGTGTAGACTGCAATATGACTCAAGTAAACAACACCAACATTTTATATGTTCCATTGAAAATATAGAACATTGCACACAGTGCTCAAAAATCTATCAAAATGTTTTAGTACGACTTTGGTAAGCTATGAAGCCGCACCGCTTGGTGGATTGTACTGTGCTACAACATACGGGTATTAGTATGGTGTGTGTTTAAGGTAAGACATATGATCTGGTGTTTTGTTTTGCAATATTATGCAAAAGCAACTTTTCTTACCTTCTGGTACCTGCTGATCTGTATTTGGGATCTGCATAAGTCCTGAAAATTTGCGCAAGTCCGCCTTTGTAGTCCGTGCCGACACCGTAGTCGATAAGCTTATTATTTTTCTCTATCTTCTTGTTATGGGACATTCAACCTCCACTGTTGCCATTTCTACTATAAAGTAGTGTAAAGATCAATCAATCAATCAATGTTTATTCATATAGCCCTAAATCACAAGTGTCTCAAAGGGCTACACAAGTCTGCCATTAACAAGTAAACAATCATTTTGTTAAGCTGTGTCTAAAGTAGAAAATGTTTGTTTATTTGACACTAAAGCAGCAACTTGTGTTCCTTGGGGTGAATCAACACAAGAAAAAACAATAGTACATGTAAAGAAATGTTGCCATCTAGAGGCAAAATAATATCCTTCAATTTATTTTCTGGCACCTTAAAAATGACCATTTTATTTGCATTTACTTTTTACCAATAATAACTCGTCCTCGACCCTAAATCTGTCTGATATCTATTTGTACTTGGTTTCAACTTTAACATTAAGTGACAAATGAGGCAAACAATTTAACTAGTTATTTAAAAATGTCATAAATTATTACATTATTTAAATAATTCGTGATTTATTTAGTTTAAGATTTGATTGATCATTTCACTTTTTAATTAATAATTTCACTTTTCAATAAATTATTTCACGATTTAATTAAAAGATATTTAATGACTTATTTCATTATATCACAAATTTATTATATCATGATTCATTAATGATTTCGCGATTTAATTAGTTATTTCAGGATTTAAGCAACCATTTTATGATTCTATGTGCTTGGCTAACATGCTATAAATAAATCACGAGGCTGGCATTCAAGTGTTCTGTTTTAATTTCTGTTAACCAACACGTTTTTTTCCCCCACATTCAGAAGAAACATACTTTTTATTTAAAGTAAATCCCATGTACAGTTGTTTTAATCACAAACATTGAGTCTATGTACAACATTTACAGAGTTTATAGCCACAATCAAACAACACTGTGCACTTTTTTATTGTAATTATGATATGGGTTTGGACAGTTTTGTACTAAAAATAATGATCATCAGTTGCATCATTTTCAGAAGCGACAAACAAAGACATTTTGCTGATTTAAAAATATAACTAATAGCTGAGAACATGTTCGGGCTGTCTTGGGAGTATTTTAGTGCACATAAAACTTGTGTATTTCCAAGTCTATGCTGATTGTTAAAACATAATTAAAACTTTTAGTATTAGGCATTTATTTACTCTCTGACCTCTTCACGCAATCTTTGACAATACAAGCTTGATATTGTGGCTCCAAAAGTAGTACTTGTTGTAGTAGTACTGCATTCAGTGCTACTGCTGAAATGTAATCCCTCATTATTTCATCATTCACATGTTGTCTTAAAGCAAACAATTGTGTACATTCTGCCTCTTAGCTACAGTTAAACTGACATGTTGTCCTCAATCTTCTAAGTAGCTTCTTGGCTTTCCAGCAATTGTAGTCTCAGTGACAAAGACTTCCTCAAAAATGGTTTTATGCAGGACCTTTTAAATCGATTTACTGACATTTATAGCCGTTTTAGGACTTTGGTGATAAAAATTGGGAGTACATTCACAACAATATTGGTAAAATACATGTGTTACTACAGTATATTATACAGAATTATTTAGAGGAATCTACCGTTAGCACCAGAATCTATGCAACAACAATGCTAAGGTACTTCGTCTTCTTTCAGTTTCACAATCCAATTGAATTGTGGAATTAAACAAATCAAAGAGAAAACGTGGACCTGAAGTAGAAGCCGTTGCTCATTATAGTTGAGTTTTAAACAATGTTTAAAAATCAGTATCATTCTTTGGGGTTCTTATACTGTACGGTGTTAATTGGATGAATCATCTTTAAAAACATTACCTTCCCTTTCTTTGATCTTCTTCAGCCAAAAAAAGTGTCCATCTTCATCCAGTTAAACGATGGCTTCACATTTGGAGCACTTGGACAGCTGCCTTCACACCAAACTGTTCAGTAAAATGTTGCACCTTCTGGCAAAGCAACAACGCTATTGGCACTTCTTGCTGTGAGTCTACAACAACAAGACAATGGAGGTACACTCACCCTGCAGCAAATCAAATGTGCTCTTCTTGTTTTCCAGCAAAGTGTCAATGGATTTCCTTCCACAGGTCAAACGATGCTGTCCTGCAGCAGGGGCTCAATGTCCTCCTCGCTCGTTGCGGGAGGAGATTCTTCGTCGCTGCCTGGCAGAGGAGTGTTGATATGGACGCCTGCCAGCGAGGACAGCGACTCCTTGCTTCCTGGATGGGGCTTATCGCTGAGAGGGAGCGGAGAAGATGCGGCGGCAGCAGGTGGTTTCTCTGGTATGAACAGAGCAACGAGGAAGGCCACGACCACGGTACAAGCTCCCAATAGGAAAGGTGGGCCAGGGATGAGGGATTGCTAAAAGGGACAGGAAAAGTTACTTTTAACATTTGTATCCATCAATTGTTTCTTCTGGCGGTTGTTGTAACGAGGTGGTCCAATCTGACACTTATAGATGGTTTTATTTAGGCGTGTCCTGATACAATTTTTTCAGCTAATGATAGGACACTGATATTGATCTGATATATCAGCAGAAATCATACACACTTTTACATATTTTATAGTGTGGAATATTAGACAAGGTTTGAACAAGTCAAATTAGTTAAACAGAGAAGAATATTAGATACGAAAACCACTGACCTATGTTTTATTAACCATCTGGAACTGACTTATGCTGTTTTTAAGTTGAAGTGAAGTGATCTTTTTTTTTTTGGCGACACCTATTTGCTGTAGTAATTCAATAAGTCCAGCTCATGATTTGATGATGCGGCCACGTTTGTTACTAGATACTTTCTAATACAATTCTGCTTTGAAAACCTTGTATCTTTAAGTCAGTGGTCTTCAACCTTTTCCAAGTCAAGGACCCTTAAACTGATGGAGAGAAGGAGCGGGGACCCTCTGCTATATATCGTATACAATTGTGATTAAGTTTTGAATTAAAGTAAAGTTAAAGTACCAATGATTGTCACACACACACACACTAAGTGTGGTGATATTTGTCCTCTGCATTTGACCCATTCCCTTGTTCACCCCCTGGGAGGTGAGGGGAGCAGTGAGCAGCAGCGGTGGCTGCGCCCGGGAATCATTTTTGGTGATTTAACCCCCAGTTCCAACCCTTGACGCTGAGTGCCAAGCAGGGAGGTAATGGGTCCCATTTTTATAGTCTTTGGTATGACTCGGCCGGAGTTTGAACTCACAACCTACTGATCTCAGAGCGGACACTCTAACCACTAGGCCACTGAGTCCTAAAGGTACCTTGTTAATGTGCAAAACATACATATTCAACTAGCGCAATAATTGCTAGCTGACAACTGGCGGGCTAATCACCAGCTGGTAATTAGAGCGCCAGAAATTGTAAATGCTAACATGAATAGATATATAATTATTTGTTCATGTTTTTATTTTAAACCTGCGAGGCGGTGGCCATGCCAATGTCTTTTCTAAACTACACCACAGTGTGTTAGATCCATGTCAATGTGTACTTAAAGACATTTACAGTTGTTGACAAATTGCAGGGAGAATATAACAAATATACATAAAAAAGTCGAATCAATCACAAATTTCACGATTCCCCTACAGCACCTCTACTGAGTACCCATTGAAGACCTCTGCTGTAGTAATATGCAACTATCATTATTTGATACTTGTTTATATTGACAAATGTGCTCTTATAGACTGCAATACTGTTCAATTATTAAAACTTACTATTGTCTAGTTTGTGTGCTTATCAGTTGTGTAGCTGCTAGCTCATAGTAGCCTACCACATTTACCTTTTTGTAAATGACTTGACTAAAATACAAGAAAACACCAACCTTAACAAAGGACAGTTAGATGTTAACTGGTTGTCCTGCTGGATGTCCAGATATTGCTTGTATCTGAGTTTATATCAGCAGTTTCACACCCAACCGAGAGGGGCAAGCGGTAGAAAATGGATGGATGGCTGGACTATACAATCCCATCATCCATCTTCTTCCGCTTATCCGTAGTCGGGTCGCGGATCAGCAGCCTAAGCAGAGAAGCCCAGACTTCCCCATACCCAGCCACTTCGTCCAGCTCTTTCCAGGGGATCCCGAGGTGTTCCCAGGCCAGCAATTAACCTCTACCATGTCCTGGGTCACAGAGGCGTTCGGGGGGAATTCTGACCAGATGCCCAAAACACCTCATCTGGCTCCTCTCGATGGGGAGGAGCAGCGGCGGCTTTACTCTGAGCTCCTACCGAATGAAAGAGCGTCTCACCCTATCTCTAAGGGAGGAAACTCATTTCGGTTGCTTGTACCCGTGATCCTGTGCTTTCGGTCTTAACCTAAAGCTCATGACCATAGGTGAGGATAAGGACCGGTAAATTGAGAACTTTGCCTTTCAACTTAGCTGCTTCTTCACCACGATGGACCTACAGGTTCCACATCACCACAGATGCTGCACCGATTCGCCTGTCGATCTCACGATTCACTCTTCCCTCACTCGTGAACAAGAGCCCGAGGTACTTGAACTCTTCCACTTGGGGCAGGATCTCCTCCCTCACTCGGAGATGGCACTCCCAGAACTTGGAAGTGTTGATTTTCATCCCAGTTTCTTCAGACTCAGCTGCGAACCGATCCAGTGAGAGCTGAACATCCTGTTCAGATGAAACCAGCAGGACCACATCATCTGCAAAAAGCAGAGACCTAATCCTGCGACCAAGTGGATCCTCTCAACGCCGTGACTGCGCCTAGAAATTGGGTTAAACTCCAGTGTGCAGGCTCTGAGTCGCGGGGCAAAGAGTATCGCCACCCCCATCCGTGGCCTCTAACTGCTGGCAATGCCAGAGTGGAAGAGAGTCCACCCCCCATCGAGAGGACTGTTCCAGAGCTCTTACTGTGTGTCTAAGTGAGACCGACTACATCCAACTGGACCTTCTATACCTCGGGCACTAGCTCAGGCTCCTTCCCACCTCTGCAAGGTGACATTCCACATCCCAAGAGCTAGCTTCTATAGCCGAGGATCAGACCGCCAAGGGCCCTGCCTTCGGCTGACTTCCAGCTCACAGATCACCCGACTTATATGCCCCCTCCTATGGGTGGTGAGTCCAATGGAGGGGGGACTCATGTTGCCTCTTCGGGCTGTGCCCGGCCGGGCACCATGGGGGCAGGCCCGGCCACCAGGCGCTCGTCACAGAGCCCCACCTCAAGGACTGGCTCCAGAGGGGGGCCCCAGTGATCAGAGTTCGGGCGAGGGAAACCTTTGTCCTCCATTTTTGGTATTCATAGGAGTCTTTGAGGTACTCTTTATCTGGTCCCTCACATTGGATGTGTTTGTCATGGGAGACCCTACCAGGGGGCATAAAAGTGCCGGACAACATAGCTCCTAGGATCATTGGGACACGCAAACTCCTCCACCACGGTAAGGTAGCAGCTCAGGGAGGAGCCATATAATCCCATACATGTTTTTTTTTTGTGATTTCGGATTGGGACACCTATCTATTTTGTTATTATGTATATGCAGATGTTATTCATATTGTGAGAATGATCTGCTAGCAGTTTTTTTATGCTTAATTAAAAAAAAACATTTAACAAACCGTGACCTTAAAACCGAGATACGTGTTTAACCGTGATTATGTTATAGCGTCACACCCCTAAATACTCATGGAATTAGTCTAATACTGGCCAGACCTACTGGATTGGACACTGCCGTTCATAAGCTGAAACTATCACATAATGGCTAAATTTAACGTTGTGTTTAACCGTAGCCTTTACTTCTCTGTACCGCAGTGAATAGCTAACACGATTACTAGCCCGTGACTCGGTTAACTGTGTGGGGTTACTTAGAAAAGTAATAGAAAAGCAAAACAGCCAAGTGCTGAAAGGGCGGCAGCAGCAGAAGATGTTTTGAAAAAGAATTTGCAAAAGCATTACTGCAAGGCGTGTGAAATTTTTGAATACAACTAATGCAAAGTAGAATCCTTAGTGTCACAGCAACTCAGTTTCTCTGTGCACTTTAATTAATAATGACATATATGTATCATTAGATATTTAACTAATTTGTAGAGATGCAAGATATTCACATATTTCATGCACTATATGTATCAGTGGCCCTCGTCGCATCCTTAAACCTTTCTGAATACAGCCCTGAGTGGAAAAAGAATGGGTGCCGCAACCTTATGGTGTACGTACCTCAGTAGGACTGTGCAGAGGCAGGGGGTCAAAATCTCCCTGGATGGGGTCCACGGTGTTGAGCTCCACATTAAAAAGGAAGAAGATGAATCCATACAGAGCTGGACCCAAACCATTACACAGGCCTCTGATCCCTGTTATCATCCCCTGGGCTACACCTGTGGGGGCACAAGCACAGTTATCAAACCCAAGGCCCCCCGTGATCTTTTATGTGTTCAGCCACATTTTTTTAATTGGCCCACCATCTTATTTTATGTGGTCTGCCACATGTTAGTTGGACTGCAACATAATTTTGTGTTGTCCGCCACATTATTTTACGTGATCAGCCACATAATTTTATGTGGTCCACCACAGCATTTATCTGATCCTTTACATACCGGTATTTAAATTGGCCCGCCACATCATTTAATGTTGTCCACCACAGCATTTATCTGATCATTTACATCATTTAAAGTGGCCCGCCATATCCTTTTATGTGATCTGCCACATTTTTTTTAACTGGCCCGTCATTCATTACCATGAATTGATTAACGTGGACCCCGACTTAAACAAGTTGAAAAACTTATTCGGGTGTTACCATTTAGTGGTCAATTGTACGGAATATGTACTGTACTGTGCAATCTACTAATAAAAGTCTCAATCAACCAATCAATGTCTTTTTGTGTGATCCGCCACAATATTTTTTGTGGTCCGCCACGTCATTTTATGTTACCCGTCACATTATTTAACGTGGCTCACCCTGACATGTTATGTGGTCTGCCACATATTAATTGGCCCGCCACCTCAATTTATGTGTGCCGCAACATCATTTTATATGGTCCGCCATATCATTTTATGTGATACGCCACGCCATTTTATGTGGTCTGCCACATTTGAATTGTCCTGCTATCTCATTTTATGTGGTCTGCGAGATCCTTCACATAATTTAATGTGGTGCGCCACAACTTTAAATGTAATTTGCCACATTTTTTAAGTGGCCTGCCATGTTATTTTATGTGATCTGTCACATTGTACGTGGCCCGCCATTTAATCGTATGTCATCTGCCACATTTTTTGATTGGCTCTCCACAACATTTGATGTAATCCGTCACATTATTTAACTTGGCCCGCTACGTCTTTTTATGTAGTCTGCCAAATCTTAATTGACCCGCAATCTCATTTTATGTGGTCCGCTACATCATTTGATGTGATCCGCCTTGTCATGTTATGTCAGACCTGGGCAAATCAAGGCCCGGGGGCCACATGCGGCCCGTTAAGCTTTTCAATCTGGCCCGCCGGACATTCCCAAAAACGTTTTTAGATCTTTAAGATGGAAAGTGTAGCTGCCATTATGATGTGCAGTGATGTTTTCTAATGACCGTAAGTCTTCAACTATACTAAGTCTTTCAATGGTTGCAATCTGCGCTTTTGCATGATATACTAGTTACTATGGTCATCTAATTAGTTACTATGGTCATATAATTAGTTACTATGGTCATATAATTAGTTACTATGGTAATGTAAGTCACAGCAGCTCAGACGAGGCACCAAGCAGTGTGGGTGGGGAGCGTTTCCACAGAGTGTTTCCAGAGCCTGAAATGTGGGTGTCAGGGACAGACGTGGAAGGACATTTTTACAACAAAGTTCTAAAGCTTAGTGATGAATCACATATATCAGATTGTAGGTGGGTTTATTTTTTTACCCTTGGCGTTCATATTTCACTGTGTTTGTTGCATTTGTGTTGTGTTTCACTTGATGGTAAAATATGTGGATGGAGAGGGGGTGTGACGTTCATATGTTGTCAATATTCAGTGTTTTATCCTTCATAGTTAATATTGTAAATCCCACATTCTTTATTTTCATGTACATTCTGGGTGTAAAATTCCATTCCGTTTTTTAAGGCGGTCTGTCATAACGTTTTTAGCATTCAATCAGACATTATTGTGAGGTTTTGTATTAGTGTTCCTAAAAATAGATATACCGGCCCCCAGACACTTTTTTTTCCTCTAAATTTGGCCACCGAGTCAAAATAATTGCCCAGGTCTGTATGATGTGGTCTGCCACATTTTAAATGGCTCACCATGTCATTTTATGTGGCCTGTCACATCCTTTTATGTGGTCTGCTGCATATAATTTTATGCGGCCTGTGAAATAATGTAAATAATAAAGCAAATTCTGGCTAAATGTATTTGTTCTTTCAATTTTGACAGAAAACTGTACTGCATGCCATTGTAAATGTTCTATATGTAAATATTATTTGATCATGCAAGACTTTCCAAGCATTTTTTTTACAGTTATCAAAAATAAATACTTAAATATCTGCTTGTCACCTCGATTTACGATTTGAAAGCAACTTAACCATCAATGTGTTAGTAAAGAAATATAATAATCAAAAACAATTGCCTATACAAATTGTGTAACCAGGCTATTATATGTTCATATATGTATATAGTCACTCCTTGCCATCTGAAGACAGCCATGATTGTGATTTGGCTCTTAATAAAAACACGTTTGACATTCCTTATTTAAAACATGGTCACTGTCAAGAACAACACAAGTCCCATCAGCAAAATCTATGACACACTTTGATGTGTGGCAGATGAAAATGTGGTGGAAAGTTGACAGGATTGTCTTTGTCACCTTGTTTATCAGGATCTGCAGACTGTGACACCAGAGCTGAGACTGCAGGGAAGGTGATGGAGGACATGGCTGCCACAGCACCAGCGGCCCACATCATCCTGGTGACACGTAGCAAAGAGACACAAACACATGCATGGATAAAGGTGATGATTATGTTTTAAAGTCTTACATAAGAAATCCAAAGTGGTTAGAGATAACAAAAGGCAAATTATAAATCTCACCAAGGCTCTGATCCAAAGCCATACCAGGCCAACTGAAGGATCTGGAAGCCCAAACCCAGCAGAACAGTGTTTTTATTTCCCAGCGTCCTCATCAGCAGTGTGAGTAGGAGAGTCTAGGAATGAAAAAAAGAAGGCATTTAAATTACATTCATGCATATAATGTACTCCAGTCATTGCAGTACCCTCAGTAACCAATTTTGTTACAATCATGTGTTTTACTGGACAAACAAACAAACACCTTGATTCCTTACCTGTGCGACAATGGATAGGATGCCAACAACCCCAATAAAAACAGCAATGGTTGTTGAGGAGAAATTGATGACCTGTGGTGAAACACAAAATAAAATATTATCCAGCATTTTCACAAAATACTGCAAAGGTGTAATAATGAAACAGAAAGCCTCTTATCTGCCAATGTTCAGTTGGATAAAAGCATCAGTGTTTCCCATACATTCATTTATTTGTCACGGCATGTTTGGACTGTCACAAAATGATTTGGCACTACCTGTAGCTATCGCTTACAAATACATTATAATGGGATTGTGTGTGAATGTAGCTTGTACAGTAGATGGCATCGTAACTCAACCTTAACACGTCTGCCACAAAATGTGTTGCCAACTTGGTATGGTATGGTTTGTTTTAGACATGATTAACAGTCACGTACCATTGAGAAACATCCCATGGTTACATTTGCACAACTCAACTGGTGTGAAAAGAAGTAGGAAGAAGCAAAGCTTATTTATTCATACCTCTTTGTCATATGGGGTATGTCTATTACAAATACTTAATGCACACCATAATCTTTACATGTTGGCACTTTACAATATTGTGTTTGCTTACATTTTAAATGTTGTTCACTTACTGTGTAAGGAACAGAAAGGAAAGTAATCAATACGCAAATAAATGTCTAAAAACATACAACATAGATTGTACAATGTTAATAAGAAAGGAATAACAATTAGAAATAACAATGTAAGTAAATTGTTTTATTATAAATTATTTAAAATTAAATAAGAAACAAAAACTTAAGTACCGTATTTTCCGCACTGTAAGGCGCATCTAAAAACCTTAAATTTTCTCAAAAGCTGATAGTGCGCCTTATAATCCGGTGCACCTTATATATGAACCAATATTGAGCCACAACAGGTCTCGCAACTACGGGATGCATAAAGTAACCCCAGCCTCTACTGTAGCGTCTATTCTATGCGCCTTATAATGCGGTGCGCCTTATATATGAACAAAGTTTTAAAATAGGCCATTCATTGAAGGTGCGCCTTATAATCCGGTGCGCCTTATAGTGCGGAAAATACGGTAACTGGAGTATAATTGTGACAGGAGTATAATTTTGACTGAATGACCCATCGTATAACTAATGTTTTTATAGACAATATGCAATAACTTATTGGTGATTACCAATGTATAAAATATATTGAAAAAATTGGCATAATCTATGTTATTACCGTAAAATTGTTATTGTTGATGTTTTCAAACTGCATCAAGCCTTTTCGGGGTGTCTTTTATTTTCTTGTTGTCTAGGTGATGTCATTTTCAGTATTTTTCCCTTGTGTCTTTTTTTAGTGATGGGTACCTTTTACATTTGAATCGATACGTAACAATTCCCGGTACCTGGCAATCGATACTGGTACTTTATGGTACCAATGTACAGTATGTTTGTGTGTGTTCATGTGTTAATAAATGTTAATTCCTTTAGTAATAAAATATTATTTTTTATGTAACATTTAACGGTGAACTACAGTCACATCTAGTGACTTTTCAGGTGTTATTGGACACTCTTAGAGATTAACATTAAATTATCCCAAAATAGTGTCAGGTTCAGTGTTAGGAATACTGTTGTTACACATTAACAGCTTTATTAACATGGGGGTATCAAATACGTATTTTCCCCTCTGGAGTAGTAATGGACTATTATAGCAAAATTGTCTGTCTTACCTGTCTCAGGTAGAGGAAGAAGCTAGAGTACTGTCCAGCCTCTGGCAAGTATGAGAGGAAAACAGTGATACAGATAAGTAAGACAGTGGTGTCCTGGCCCACCTTCCTCAGAGACTAAACAGAGAGAGGGATAGAAATACAGGAGTTAGACAAAAAAGGCGGTACACAAATCAATGTATCCAATTGATGCAAATGCATTTTATGTCTAGTTCTGCAATAATCTTTAAAATAAAGTACAGGTAAAGCATCCTTAATTACAGAATTGGTACCGTGTTGAGGAGTGTTAAGATAATTTTGCTCATGCCTCCCTAGACAGTGCAGACACACTGCACCTGTCTGTCCAGTGCAGTGTGTCTGTTGCACGCAAAACACGTCAATCTGTTTTGTATGAAACAGATTGACGTCTTTCATGCAAATCAAACACTTCAATCTAAATATACAAAGGATGTGGCGACACATAATTAACTGCTAGCCGCTTGCCAGTCAGAGGGACTAAAATTAAATACATTGTCAGCCAGAAGGAAATCGGCGTTTGTGGTCGACATTTAAAGGCTTTCATCGGAAATGGTGATCACTTGTTGACTGTCTGCTTTGAAGTGGAAATGCATTTACTGCTTCATGTCAATTTTGGTCCTTTAAAATCTAGTTTGTTGAACGTTTGTACTAGTTAAAACGATCGCAATTTCATTAGTCTGCCTGTGGGATCAGCTATTGTATGTTAGCAATAATAAAAAGGAACTGCTCTTTTTTTTCAATTTTGCCTATCATTCACAATCCTTATGTAAGACAAGAACACGTTTATCTTTTTTAATGCATTCTAACCAGCAAATAAATGCGAACAAACGTCCGCTTACAATGAAGCCTATGGAAGTCGCTCTATTCTGTCGATAAAGCCCTTAAAAAAACATCCAAACACCTCCATTGAGGTTTTATACACACACTGTAAGTATATATGTAATGCGGGCACGTTTATAATATTTACATATTTTGTTCATTTTAACCATACACGGCACATTAATTTAAAAAACGCATCACAACGTTCGCTTTTTTCAACATCAGTGATTATTACTCATTGCAGACTTCATGAGAGCCAACAAACATAATAAAACATCACTTACTGTACAATGTCTGCTGTCATTAGGATGCCGACTGATATAATCTTGCTATATTCCCCTTTAGATGAAGAATGACTTATAATTCTCGCGAAGAAAACGGGAGTAGAACCAAGCATCTTTTAGTGTCGTTGTCGCCATTACCGGGTCTAAATTGGCTGTCAAAGTGTACCAACTTGTCGGAGTTCGTTCTCATCCTTCTACTCTCAAGGTAGGAGGCATTATTTATGATCTAGAATAAACTTTCATGATCACCGAGGGAAAGTAGCAGCTCACCAGCTGATGATGTCAACATAGGCACACAAGCTACTGATCCCGGCACGTGAGTTTGTCTGCGTTAGCGCTTATAATAACAATATCGCTAATACTTTGTTAACATTCAAATCACGAAATGTAAATGGATTATTGTTGGTGTTTTTTTTAATGGTTATTTATTGGGTTTTATGGGCGGAATAGAGGACCTCCCATTGGCTTCATTGTAAGCAGACTTTTATTTACGTTTATTTAAGAGTTAGAATGCATTAAAGAAAAAAAATACATCCGTCGTCATGTCTTTCATAATGATTGTGAACGATAGGCACAATTCCAAAAAAAGCTAGCGGCAATCAATCAATCAATCAATTCCTTTATTGTCATTGTCATAATAACATTTAAGTCATACATGTCAACACGATTTTGTTTGAGTTTTGTCCAGCGGCATAGAAACTGCATTGAAGTGCAGGTTGACCATAGTTTACAGTTTAGCATTGTTAGGAAGATGGCAAATAGAGGGACGTGGGGGTGGGAACAGTCGGATGTCTGATGGGTGTTACGTTGATGTTGCAGCAATGCAATGTCCAGAGCACAATTATTGAGGTGGTGAAGAGTGAGGTAATAAGATGGTCCGGGGCAGCAAGAGAGCCAACCTTTATATTTTGCATTGCTTTTTTCCCCCAGCATATATATATATATATATATATATATATATATATATATATATATATACCAAACTAATAAAATTGCCATTCTGTGGGTGATGGTCAAAATTACTCCACCGGAATACCCGAGGCCGCAGTTCGATAATTGACTTTGTAGTTGTATCATCAAATTTGCGGTGCCATGTCTTGGATATTCGGGTGAAGAGAGGGGTGGAGCTTTCAACCGATCACCACCTGGTGGTGAGTTGGCTCCGAGGGTGGGAAGAATGTCGGATAGACCTGGCAGGCTCAAACGCATAGTGAGGGTTTGCTGGGAATGTCTGGCAGAGTCTCCCGTCAGAGAGTTTCAATTCCCACCTCTGGAAAAACTTGAAACATGTTACAATGGAGGCGCTGGACATGAGTCCGAGTGGACCATGGTTCGTGCCTCTATGTCAGGGCAGCTGATCACAGCTGTGGCTGCAAGGTGGTCGGTGCCTACCATGGCGATAATCCCAGAACATGCTGGTGGATACCAGCAGTGAGGGATGCCGTCAAGCTGAAGAAGGAGTCCTTTTGGCTCATGGGACTCTGGAGGCAGCAGACAGGTATCAACAGGCCAAGTGGTTGGCGGCTTAAGCGGTTGGAGAGGCAAAAACTCGGACATGGGAGGAGTTTGGAGAAGCCATAGAGAACAATTTCAGGACAGCTTCAAAGTGATTTTGGACTACCATCTATCGCCTCAGGAGGAAGAAGCAGTGCGCTGTTAACACCGTGTGTGGTGAGGACAGTGTGCTGCTGACCTCAACTGGGGATGTTGTGGATCGGTGGAAGGAATACTGTTCAACCTCCATCACTCAGGCTTTTGAGTTTTTACAAGATGCTTTTGATGTCATCCAGGCTCGCTTATTTGATCTTAAATTGTTTTCTATAAATTCAGATAAAAACAAGGTAATGGTTTTCTCTCATTCAAGGGTGCTACTGGAAAATATTCCAAATATTGTAACATCAAATGGAAACCCTATAGAGCAGGTGTTAAATTACAAGTACTTGGGTTTTACTCTTGATCAGGAGCTTTCATTTAAAGCCCATATTAACAACTTGGTCTCTAAGCTTAGGGTAAAGCTTGGTTTCTTTTTTAGAAAAAAAAACTGGTTCTCTCTTAAAGTCAGAAAGAAATTGGTGACAGCGACTATCTTGCCCATAATTGATTATGGAGACGTGATTTATTTTAGTGCTTCATTTAAATACCTCCAGTCCTTGGACACTGTTTATCACTCAGCACTAAGATTTGATACTGGCTGTTGTAGTCTCACCCACCACTGTCAACTGTACGTATATGAAATCAGACTTATCTTCATTGAGTGCACTGACTATCATTTATAAAGTCTCTTTTAGGTTTAATGCCTCCATACTTGTGTACTTTGTTACAAAGAAAAACAGCTCTTATGCGTTACGCTCTAACAATTTGTATGTTTTAACTGTTCCCTATGTACGGACTGAATTTGGCAAAAGAGCTTTTGGCATTGCTGCCCCTCTGGCATGGAATGCATTGCAGACGAAACTAAAACTCTCTGAACTACTTCCATTTGGAGCCTTCCGTTCTATCCTGAGGGACAGACAGCGAGAGACGTTTGCACAGTGCCTGTGTTTTTAAAAGGTGTAAATCTTAATTGTTTTACAGTTCTCTTTTATGCATTTTAAAATGTATGTCTTAACGTATTACTTTTTTGAAACTGCTCTGTGACATGTGCTGTTGACCTCTTGGCCATGTCACCCTTGTGAAAGAGATCTTGATCTCAATGGGTTTCTTATCTGGTTAAATAAAAGGTTCTATAATACTTCAAAGACCTTCTCAATCCCACCTACACGCCTTCCAATGAGGAAGCAGTGCTTGGGGATTCTGTGGTGGGCTCTCCTTTTTCTGGGGCTGACAATGCTGATGTAGTTAAAAGGCGCCTCTGTGGTAGGGACCCGAGGGTGGATGTGATCCGCCCGGAGTTCCTTAAGGCTCTGGATGCTGTGCAACTATCTTGGTTGACAAGACTCTGCAGCATTTCTTCCACATCAGGGGCGGCGCCTCTGGATTGGCAGACTGAGGTTGTGGTTCGTCTATTTAAAAAGGGTAACCGGAGGGTGTGTTCAAACTATTGCGGAATCACACTCCTCAGCCTTCCCGGTAAGGTATATTCAGGTGTATTGAAGAGGAGGATACGCTGGATAGTTGAACCTCGGATTCAATGTGGTTTTCGTCCTGGTCGTGGAACTGTGGACCAGCTCTATACTCTTGGCAGGATCCTTGAGGGTGCATGAGAGTCTGCCCAACAAGCCTACATATGTTTTGTGGACTTGGAGAAGGCATTCGACTGTGTGCCTTGAGAAGTCCTGTGGGGAGTGCTTAGAGAGTATGGGGTATCGAACTGCCACAATCACTGATTGTGTCCGCTCCCTGTATGATCAGTGTCAGAGCTTGGGCCGCATTGCCTGCAGTAAGTCGGGCCAGTTTCCAGTGATGGTAGGACTCTGCCAGGGCTGACCTTTTTTACCAAACTTTTGTGGACAGAAATTCTAGGTGAAGTTAGGGCGTTGAGGGGATCCGATTTAGTGGCTTCAGGATTAGGTCTCTGCTTTTCGTGGATGATTTGGTCCTGCTGGCTTCATCTGGCCAGAAAATCAGCACTTCCGAGTCCAAGTACATGGTTCTCGCCCTGAAATGGGCGGAGTGCCATCTCCGGGTTGGGGACGAGATCCTGGCCCAGGTCAGGGAGTTCAAGTACCTCGGAGTCTTGTTCACGAGCGAGGAAAGAGTGGATCAAGAGATGGACAGGCGGAAAACTCTTAATTTAATGGTCGATCTATGTTCCTATCCTCACCTATGGTCATGAGCTTTGGGTTATGACGGAAAAGACAAGATCCCGGGTAATTGCGGGCGAAATTAGTTTCCTCCCTTGGGTGGCGGAGCTCTTTCTTCGAGATAGGGTGTGAAGCTCGGTCATTTACGAGGAACTCAGAATAAAGCCGTTGCTCCTCCACATCGAGTGGAGCCAGATGAGATGGTTCAGGCATCTAGTCAGAATGCCACCCGGACGCCTATGTGGGGAGGTGTTTAGGGCATGTCCAACCAGTCGGAGGCCACGAGGAAGACCCAGGACACGCTGGAGAGACTGTGTCTCCCAGCTGGCCTGGAAACGCCTCAGAATCTCCCGGGAAGAGCTGGATGAAGTAACTCGGGAGAGGGAATTATGAGCTTCTCTGCTTAGGCTGCTGCCCTGCGACCCGACTTTGGATAAGCGGAAGAAGATGGATACAGAGATTGATGGATGGGATTGTGGGTAGATGAAGTGAATGTTACATGCTAATAAGATAGAGCTAGTAGCTGTCAAGATCAGGTGCTCCCAGAACGGATAACTAACTTTTCACAACTATTTCGTGAGGTTGGTAATGTTTTAATGTTTTTCAATGACATCTGCTTGGGTTCTTGTAGTTAAGGTGATCATCAGAGACAGAAAAAACACTTTTGTGGTGGATTATTTTGACTATTTACAAAATTACATTTCCAATCAAATAATCTAGGTTTGTTTTTACGATTTTTAAAAAGCCAAACACAATCAAAATGAGGTGTTTGTATGCGTTTTAGAAATTCAATTCCTGCAATAATTTGGTTTTCTTTAGTGCATGTAAACATATTGTGTGTCAACCTGTGTCTTGTCGGTGTCAGTAATGTCAAACTGGTCCATGACCCATTCCAACTAACATATTTACTAATTTCTCAATGGATAAAGCATGAAGTAGGCTTTAGTAGAACCCCATATTGTGTTACTTACAGCAAAGGGATCCGCTTGCTCCCAGGATATAGGCGCTCCCCAGGTATTGAGCCTCATTTTGTCAGGCAAAGACTCAGGCACAGCCAGCAGGATGAAGCAGATGTCCGCAAGGGCGATTAGTGTGGCCACCAGGACCACCAGATTGTCTCCATACCAGGCTGACAAGTACGCCCCAATTGCTGGGCTGGTCACCAGACTGGCAGCAAATGTAGCAGACACCTGGAGGGTTCGGATAATGGGATATGTAAGCGAGTGCAAGGAAAATATATTTTTTTTAAAATAAGATAATACAAATAATTCAGCAATAACACGATTATATAAAATAAGAGTACATAGAATTAATAATAAATAGAGTACAATATGTCAAGAAATTAAAGATTGATGTATGAGTAAATACATCTCAAAGAAATGTATATTTCATGAAAAAAAGTTATAATATTTTCTGACATTTCAGTTGTTTCCAAACAGACCACAATTTATTCACGACCCCCCCGAATTGAAATGTTTGTAAAAATGTGTACAATCTACTGTTTTGCTGGCACCAGCAGTCTACATCCGATCAAAGTATAATCAAATACATGTATATTTATTTCATACTGATTATTTAAAAACACTATAGGATTATAGGAAATTGTAAAATATAAAATAGACATGATGGCTAAAAATACTTAAACCATGCAAACGTAAAAAGAAATGACACGCAAAATAATAAATGCAATGTAAGAATAAGTCAACAAACACAAAATTCAAGCTAACTCATCAAATTGCCTCTCAAATCTGGTTAAAGAAAGTTAAGATGAATAAGTCCTTGTTTTAGCTTACAACCTGTGTTTTACGAGCGCTCCTAAACATACTACACAGCTCAGACGGCGTGCTGCGTTAAAGTAACGATCCTTTCAGGGCGGCACACCTTGTATTTGGCACAGATCTCGTGCCTGTAAAGGAGACTTAATACCCGAAACGAGAGAGTAATCTTGGCGGCATTTTTGGGGAGCTGTCGGTGAGGTTGTTGTCTGGATCATTGGATATAAAAAGCTCCTCAAACCATCCGCAGGTTATACATTACAGAGCAGGTTAACACAATGCTGTAGAAATGTCCGGCTGGTCGTATTTAGATGAAACACTGATCCAGATCATGATATTGATCAATGAATGAAATCGATTGGCCAATGTCAATTGTCAAAGTCAATGTCATTATTGTAGTGTTGTATTGCTATTGCAGTGTTGTTGCTCATATTTGTTGTACATTTGAGAATGCTAGCACAGTTGTTTCTTGTACATACTTTATATGCTTATGCACTTTTATTTTTTACATTTTAAATGTATCTCTATACTGTATATTATCTGCACTGTTTTATTATTATTGTTACTCCATTGTAACGCACAGCAGAGAGAGGAAAACTTAGTTTCTGTGTTTTGTGTGTCTTGGACACAATGTGAATTAACAATAAAGACTCTTGAATTATAGCTGTCAATTGTTGATGATTCAATTCCGTCAGACTATATAATTCTTTGTGTCTTTCTTTTCTTGAAATATCTCGCAAGGGTCGTTCTCCAAAAAAGCTTTACAAAGCGTTTGTAATCCAAAATCAAAATGAGTAATCCAGAAAATGGTCAAAAAATGTCAAAGGTTCAATATGACAGTTTGTGCGAGCTTGAAAGGAAGTTACGTCACCAATGACCAGTGATGGAGAATGATGTAGCCTTCAATATGTGTTCAGTTTAAAGAACAAGTACTTTGGCTTTCTGTGGTTGAAGAATTTGCATCTGACGCTCCGAGAGGCTTGATTTTTCCCAGGTACCTCAGATTACGCGCTTTCTATGTCGGCGTTGCGTTCATTGTTTCCTTTCAGCTTACTTCTCTGTTACAGCAATGATGTTTAATAGTTTTTGTTGGTGAACTGTATGATGCTGGCAGGCAGACATTAGAATACTTGTATTGATGTTGTTGACATCCACATCCACCCCCTTTGATTGAAAGTTGGCCACCTGTTGCTCTGTTGAAGCAGCACCCATTCCTACTTGTTCTCCTCTTTTGTTCGCAGTTGCCCTGCGTGTAATGTGAAGCCTGGTCACAATCACATCATTCATGTTCGCGTTGTGCTCCAACTCATCTATTTTTGCACGCCAATTGCAAAATATTCTGATCCTTTTCATCCTTCTGCTTCTTTGCAGCATCCCCTTTTTCTTCCAGCCAAACATTTTGTAAGCAATTTGATACACTCTAACCCTTCAGTTCTTTGACATGATTGCTGGTAGATTTTGATAACATTTTAATATCATACATCATGCTCCTCATCTAGTTTGTTGTTTATCTCCTTCAGATCACTCTAGAGAAGGACTATTCAACTGGCAGCCCTCGAGTCAAAGTTCAGTTAAATAAACTTGGAAGAGACTCACATTTTTGCAACAGATTCCAAAAAACACTAGAGCACCGTCATATGGATGGGGATTCATGACCTTTTTGCCCTCGGGGCCCAACCTTTCCCGTAAAGAGGGTCTTGGGGCCCAATCAAATATTAACACTGAATTAGTAATCTTAGTCTTGACTTTACCTGTATTCAAAAGCTATATCGAACGTACTTAACTTGTCAAATGATATGAATAATCACAATGTCTAACACATACAACAAACATGCCAAACAAGGCTGAGGTCAGACTGATTACAAAAATAAATAGGATGAAGCAGGAAGCAGGATGACGCAGCTCTTTTATTGTGAAGACTCAAACTGTGCCGTTGGTCTTTAGACTTTTGATGGCAGGTGCGTAAGAGAAATAGTCTGTGCTGAAATAAAAAGTGGTTCTTGAGCTCCTGCCTGCTGATTTTTTTTTCATACTGAACTCGCACTAACCAGGGTCCATCTCACAAGAGTCTTAGTTGCCGTGTTTGTCAATCAAGTGACAACTGTGACATTATAGTGAAGACTGATGATAGGTAATAACAGTGGATTTTATTGTTATTTTTAATTGTATAACCATATTTTAGGCTTAAATATTATGTTTGTGTTTGATTCATAGCTTTACATTTATTTTATTAACTTTGGGAAGATCACATTACTATCAAATTCCTTGTTATTAAAGGCTGCATGTACATCCATGTAATGTTACTGACACCAAATGACCAGGGTGTAGTACAGTGTGTTGGGATACATCCCCATTAGCAACGCTATAGATTTGACTGATCGTCGACTATGGGCAACACTAAGCGTATTAGTTTAAATTATGAAAATCCTTAGTCGAAGCCAGCTCTAATCATCATATTTCCAACAATGCATATTCATACAAAATTCAGGTACTGACCAGACCGTAAGCTGTACTCCTCTCTCTTTCATCTGTCACATCTGCAACGTAGGCAAATATGACTGAGAAGGTGACAGAGAATGCTCCAGACATGGAGATCATGGCAAAGTACCACCTGTAGGTTGAGGAAGATTAAATCAGTGCAGTTCAAGGCAATTTCAGTGGTTTCTATAATCTAACAAATGAATTGAACATTGAACAGCAAATGCATTCAGGCAAAAAACAGAATATGATTGAGCTGTAGGTTGTAAAACATGTGATCTACCAGGGGCTCAGTCTCATGAGAGGTATTGGGGCACAGGTGAAGAAGACGGTGACCAACAGGAAAGATCGTCTACCCCACACATCTGACAATGCACCAATCAGGGGAGCAGACATGAACGACAGAAGACCCTTGACAGAAAAAGATTGAGTCAGTGACAGGAGAAAAAAACTGCAATACAAACCAATGATTTTGAGACTTCAATTGCATCATATTTCATATAATTACTTCTTAGTATTAATATAATTAATAATACATTTTATGGTTAGCGCTATTTGGAGTTTGCATGTTCTCCCCCTTGACTGCGTGGGTTCCCTCTGGGTACTCCGGCTTCCTCCCACCTCCAAAGACATGCACCTGGGGATAGGCTGATTGGCAACACTAAATTGGCCCTAGTGTGTGAATGTGAGTGTGAATATTGTCTGTCTATCTGTGTTGGCCCTGTGATGAGGTGGCGACTTGTCCAGGGTGTACCCCGCCTTCCGCCCGAATGCAGCTGAGATAGGCTCCAGCACCCCCCGCGACCCCAAAAGGGACAAGCGGTAGAAAAATGGACGGATGGATGGCTATTTGATATAGCTCTTGTTAAATACATTATTTAATAATATTTTTCACATTCCCTCTTTCCTTTTTTCTGTCTTTACTGCCATCTGTTCCTCTTAACCCTTTTTCATAGTTGTGGCTGTTCCAGAGCTAGTTCGGAGAAGGTTCTCTGACCTTTTGTTTTCCTTTATCAAGGCTCTTCAGAGCTAGAGTTGTTTTTATTTGTTCTCACCTGGCTCCAAAAGATTGCTGGGCTGGACCGTTCACATAATGTAGTGGGGGAGGATTAACTTTAAGAAAACCTCAGAGTTACCCACATTTCAACTTGACTTGGTATTGGTTGTAAAAATGAGAGCCAGAGCAGCGCTTATGTTTCGGTAAATGTCAAGTTTGACTGTCTAATTCTGCAAACTTCTGAAAATATTTTGCACTGCCTACCACAATGTCTGTCAAACAATGTAGTAAATGATTGTTAAAATATAATTTTGTTTTCTCATTTATTAAAAAGGATCCTTTTTATGCAAAACCAATTGTTTTACCTGTTGGTACTTGTTTTGGGGTATTTTGGGATCCCCATAAGTCTGGAAATTTTGAAATCAAACAATAAAGGCATGACAGAGATATTAATAAAACAATCTTGCCTTTTGCAATGTCTGACGATTTTACTGTGAGGTTGATAGTTGAATCAGATTCCACCAAATCGAACCGTTGAATAGTTGTATCTAAGAGAGCCCTGCCTGGGACCAAATAAACTAAAGCTGTTGTAGAGTCAGTTAGTGACCAATACGAGTTCCCCACTAAACCAGCTCCACCACCAGAGGTCTCTGCGTATCTGACCTATCACAACCCAACCAGTCAAGGCAGACACCTGCCTCCCACTGAATCTTGGTTCTGTTCAAGATTTCTTCCTTAGGAGTTTTTTTTGCCTCCACTACTAAGGTGCTTGCTTATGTGGGGTTCAGTTGTTTTTCAGTTGGTTGCTAGTGCTCTGTGATTGAGTGGCCAAGCAGTATAAAATTAATAGATAGATGATGTTAACGCCACTATGATTCAATTGTATCACATTCCTTATAGGGATCATTTGTTACAAAAAAAATCCCATCAGGATTTATATGACTAAACCTTCATGAACAATGATCGTATACTGAGTCATCTTCCCGTAAATATTGTGTTTAATGTGTTTTAGACCTGCCCAAACCCCAGCATGATATATGGTATATGTCTGGTATATGTAATGTACATGTCATTTCCCATAACATCTACAATTGTTTATTGGATGTTAGGGTGTTGTGGATAATAGCTAAATAGCATGAAATTAAAACTAGAAATCATTTATTATTTAAAGTTCTTTGTGTTATTGTTTAGAATCACTGACTAATAAATAATGCTTACCTTTACGCCTTGAATGAGTCCATTCATTAGGAACGTGTGCTGGGGGAATGTTTCATGAAGCACCTACAATGAAAAACAATGGCAATACAACAGATTAGTCTTGTGATAAATACTCACGTCCTCATTATTATATATGACATTTGTAATGTTTTTAACTTTCATGTAGGGTATTACGGAGCTCCGTAAACAGTCACCTTAGCTGACACCACCCATTTATTTTCCAACCATCCATTAGTATAGTACAGTGGAACCTCAATTTACTGGTTCTTGAAATCAAAATGTTTATATAGTGAAGAAGAACTTCCCGTAAGAAACAATGTAAACATGAATAATTGGTTTTAGCCTTGACAAAAGTCCCCATTTCAGTAAAAAAAAATGTCCACTTTAAAGACATTATTATGCATATAACCCTAACCTAACCCCATATATATACCATTACACACACACACACACACACACACACACACACACACACACACACACACACACACACACACACACACACACACACACACACACACACACACACATATATATGAATAAAAAAACAGTGTCTCTATCTCGCAGACATTTACTAACAAGTTCTTTGGAAATGAGGCAGGTCTATTGTTATAGAGCAGTGGTTCTCAAATGGGGGTACGCGTACATCTGGGTGTACTTGAAGGTATTCCAAGGGGTACGTGAGATTTTTTTTTTATAATAGCAACAATTCAAAAATCCTTTATAAATATATTTGTTGAATAATACTTCAACAAAATATGAACTTCAAATCAAGTAGGCTATTCCATTCATTACCATAAACCCAGAGTTTCCCCCATGCCATGATGGTTTGACCCTCACTAAAATGTCTGTCAAAAAGAACTGTGAAAAGAAATGCAACAATGCAATATTCAGTGTTAACAGCTAGCTTTTTTGTGGACATTTTCCATAAATATTGATGTTAAAGATTTCTTTTTTGTGAAGAAATGTTTAGAATTAAGTTCATGAATCCAGATGGATCTCTATTACAATCCCCAAAGAGGGCACTTTAAGTTGATGATTACTTCTATGTGTAGAAATCTTTATTTATAATTGAATCACTTGTTTATTTTTCAACATGTTTTTAGTTATCTGTATGTCTTTTTTTCCAAATAGTTCAAGAAAGACCACTACAAATGAGCAATATTTTGCACTGTTATACAATTTAATAAATCAAACTGATGACATAGTGCTGTATTTTACTTCTTTATCTCTTTTTTTAAACCAAAAATGCTTTGCTCTGATTGA
The DNA here is from genome assembly GCF_033978685.3 of Nerophis lumbriciformis. Classification (NCBI taxonomy): domain Eukaryota; kingdom Metazoa; phylum Chordata; class Actinopteri; order Syngnathiformes; family Syngnathidae; genus Nerophis; species Nerophis lumbriciformis. The sequence goes on along the minus strand of NC_084567.2, from coordinate 27,555,442 downwards.
AGGTACTTGAATTAAAAAAATGTTCACAGGGGTACATCACTGAAAAAAGGTTGAGAACCACTGTTATAGAGGACCATCTTTCAACAGCTAGGCCGAGCCACAACAGCAACAGCAACAGCAACTCACTGTGAGCATAGGTGTAGTCAGCAAACCCCAGGCGAAGAACTCCAAAAAGATGACCACCACTGCATGGTACACACTGGGCCGGCCTATGCCCTGCTGGAGCTAACACACACAAAGAGAACAACATTAAAAATACAAAAACATTTCAATGATCCAACGTCTGTGAGCATGAATTAATTAAGCCTGTTCGGATGAGAGGCGAAACGTTTTCTAAGACAATTTGCCAGTCCCGTTGCGATGTTTTCAGTGCCTCGAGAACACAATGACCTGATGAATGAGAATATACATTTCAGTGAGATGCACAATCCCTTTGTATTTTGTTGTTTACTATGTCATCAAAGTGTAGTGTCACAGTTAACTGTGCACAGCTTGTGAAGACTTGTAGAACACCTCAGTGTCTTTGGTGTCGTAGTGATAATACACCGGATAATACATCACAGGCATGACCTCACCACCTTAGTTACTGACATTACACATTGCAGTAAAAGGTAGACTTTTTGTTCAAAGCTTATGTTGCAGGTACCACTGATATAACTGCCATTGCATCGTGTAGTGCCCCTAGCCTACCTATTCCAATTGTGCCACCAATTGTGCCAAAGCAATAGTAAATGTATAGCGCTTTGACACCTAATGATGACACAACATTAGGAACAACTGAGGGTTCAGTATCTTGCGCAAGGGTACTTCAGCATGGTCACAGTTGGCCAGGGAGTAAACCTACGACCATCAGTATGGGCGAAGACCACTCCAACACTTGAGCTTGAGCACACAGTCAGTGTCCCAAACTCAAACACAGATCAGACCACTTGCAAAAGCAAAACATGCGGACTTTAGGTGTAAGCATGCTACCATGCCATACCCTATAAAGAAATCAAACCGTTTTTAATTATGATTATTAGAAGATGTCTGCCGTTCTTCATGCCGGGTCCCGCAACTGCAGTTGGAAGACAACTTTTTTTTAACAGAAATAAAAAATAAAAAACATCTTTTGTGGCTCTCTTCCCTTGCTCCCTTGACATTTTCACTAGAAATGTCCGATAATGGCTTTTTTGCCGATATCCGATATTCCGATATTGTCCAACTCTTAATTACCGATTCCGTTATCAACCGATACCGATATATACAGTCGTGGAATTAACTTAAATTATTATGCCTAATTTTGTTGTGATGCATTAAACAATGTAACGACGTTTTACAGAATAAATCAACTCAAGTTATGGAAAAAAATGCCAACATGGCACTGCCATATTTATTATTGAAGTCACAAAGTGCATTATTTTCTTTAACATGCCTCAAAACAGCAGCTTGGAATTTGGGACATGCTCTCATGAGAGCATGAGGAGGTTGAGGTGGGCGGGGTTGGGGGGGGCAGCGGGGGGTGTATATTGTAGCGTCCCGGAAGAGTTAGTGCTGCAAGCGATTCTGAGTATTTGTTCTGTTGTGTTTATGTTGTGTTACGGTGTGGATGTTCTCCCGAAATGTGTTTGTCATTCTTGTTTGGTGTGGGTTCACAGTGTGGCGCATATTTGTGACAGTGTAAAAGTTCTTTATACGGCCACCCTCAGTGTGACCTGTATGGCTGTTGACCAAGTATGCTTGCATTCACTCGTGTGTGTGAAAAGCCATAGATATTATGTGATTGGGCCGGCACGCAAAGGCAGTGCCTTTAAGGTTTATTGGCGCTCTGTACTTCTCCCTACGTCCGTGTACCACTCCGTACAGCGGCGTTTTAAAAAGTCATAAATGTTACTGTTTGAAACCGATACCGATAATTTCCAAAATTACATTTTAAAGCATTTATCGGCCGATAATATCGGCAGTCCGATATTATCAGACATCTCTAATTTTCACCAAAATTATTCTTCAATGGATATGTAGCAGCAACTAGTGCTTTCGATATTACAATATATACTGTATTATTGTATCAAAGTATCGTAGTATCTCTATTGTTTGTCATAATTAAAGCATTAAAGAAAATTAAGGCAAGAGCCGGTAGAAACATACGTAGATATAATTAATGTAGCAGAGATGGAGAGCACAATGGAAGCTAAACCAACAACACCCAGAGAGGAATTGGTGCCAAAAAGAGAAAAGAGTAACTTCTTTGTTTGGATTTTAAAAACTTAGACATTGACCAAACAACAGTAACCTGCTAAAACGTGCCACCAACAAGTGGTTATCAGTGCATTGAATTATATTTATATAGCGCTTTTCTCTAGTGATTCAAAGCGCTTTACATAGTGAAACCCAATATCTAAGTTACATTTAAACCAGTGTGGGTGGCACTGGGAGCAGGTGGGTAAAGTGTCTTGCCCAAGGACACAACGGCAGTGACTAGGATGGCGGAAGCGGGGATCGAACCTGGAACCCTCAAGTTGCTGGCACGGCCACTCTACCAACCAAGCTATACCGGCGCCCAGTGAATTGAACATGTCTAATCTTTTCTATCACTTGAAGACAAGACTAGAAGAACAGTACAAAGAGTGTAAAAATGTACAAAATAGTAATGTTGCCTAAAATCCACAAAATTATGAAAATAAAAACATGTCAAACGAGCCTAACAGAGTTGTTGTCCAAAGACACCGTCTAGGTCAAGAAGTCCTGCAGACACCAAAAAATTACAGATTCCATTTCTAATTTTATATTTGTAGACATGATCTAGTGTACACTGTTGAAAAGAAAGCCTAGTTTTAAAAATGCTCTTCATTGTTTTATAATTGTATTGTCCTATCATTTATAAAATGTGTTTTACAAAACCCCAAACCATGTTGTGTAATTCGTAAATAAAAACAGAATACAATGATTTGCAAATCCTTTTCAACTTATATTCAATTGAATACACCGCAAAGACAAGATATTTCATGTTCGAACTGAGAAACGTAATTTTCTTTTGCAAATAATCATTAACTTGGAATTTAATGGCAGCAACACATTGCAAAAAAGTTGGCACAGGGGCATTTTTACCACTGTGTTACATGGCCTTTCCTTTTAACAACACTCAGTAAACGTTTGGGAACTGAAGAGACCAATTTTTGAAGCTTTTCAGATGGAATTCTTTCCCATTCTTGCTTGATGTACAGCTTAAGTTGTTCAACAGTTTGGGGTCTCCTTCACAATACCCCACACATTTTCAATGGGAGACAGGTCTGGACTACAGGCAGGCCAGTCTAGTACCTGCACTCTTTTACTATGAAGCCATGCTGTTGTAACACATGGCTTGGCATTGTCTTGCTGAAATAAGCAGGGGCGCCCATGATAACGTTGCTTGGATGGCAACATATGTTGCTCCAAAACCTGTATACACCTTTTAGCATTAATGGTGCCTTCACAGATGTGTAAGCTACCCATGCCTTGGGCACTAATACACTCCTATACCATCACAGATGCTGGCTTTTGAACTTTGCGCCTATAACAATCCGGATGGTTCTTTTCCTCTTTGTTCCGGAGGACACAAGGTCCACAGTTTCCAAAAACAATTTGAAATGTGGACTCGTCAGACCACAGAACACTTTTACACTTTGCATCAGTCCATCTTAGTGAGCTCGGGCCCTGTGAAGCCGGCGGTGTTTCTGGATGTTGTTGATAAATGGCTTTTGCTTTGCATAGTAGAGTTTTAACTTGCACTTACAGATGTAGCGACGAACTGTAATTACTGACAGTGGTTTTCTGAAGTCTTCCTGAGCCCATGTGGTAATATCCTTTACACACTGATGTCGGTTTTTGATGCAGTACCGCCTGAGGGATCGAAGGTCACGGGCTTTGCCGCTTAAGTGCAGTGATTTCTCCAGATTCTCTGAACCTTTTGATGATATTACGGACGGTAGACGGTAAAATCCCTAAATTCCTTGCAATAGCTCGTTGAGAAATGTTGTTCTTCAACTGTTCGACAATTTGCTCACGCATTTGTTTACAAAGTGGTGACTCTCGCCCCATCCTTGTTTATTAATGAGTGAGCATTTCATGGAAGCTGCTTTTATACCCAATCATGGCACCCACCTGTTCCCAATTACCCTGTTCACCTGTGGGATGTTCCAAATAAGTGTTTAATGAGCATTCCTCAACTTTCTCAGTCTTTTTTGCCACTTGTGCCAGCTTTTTTGAAACATGTTGCTGGCATCAAATTCCAAAAGAGCTAACATTTGCAAAAAAAAACAATGGTTTCCAGTTCGAACGTTAAGTATCTTCTCTTTGCAGTCTATTCAATTGAATATAGGTTGAAAAGGATTAGCAAATCATTGTATTTTTTTATTTATTTACCATTTACACAGCATGCCAACTTCACTGGTTTTGGGTTTTGTATATTATAATCGCTTCAATATAGAGGCAACTTGTTATTCCACTATACTGGTACTTTAACAGTAAATTAACAAGTAGATTAACATCAGATTTGAGAGAATAATACAACCGTAAATGACGCATTATGCCACCACATACGTCAACAGCAAAATTAGGAGCCTTTGAAACCAGTTTTGAAATTGGTCTATTATCATTTATATGTCCAACAATATATTGTGATTCATATCATTATCGCAGGAGGTGGCAATATAGATTTTAGGACACATAAGTGCAGCTGGGATGGCCTCCTGCACCCCGAGAAAGACAAGCAGTAGAAAATGGATGGATGGATCACCCATCATTAATTTACATTATTTCCTATTGGAAAAATTGCTTAGATTTTTGAGTTTGGTCTTAAGAAAAAAGAAGGTACCACTGTGTATGAAAAAATATATACAGTCGCCTACTGCAGTGTTTTTCAACCACTGTGCCGCGGCACTAGTGTGCCGTTAAATACAGTCTGGTGTTAAAAATATTTTTTGCAAACCAGTAATTATAATCCGCAAATAATGTGCCGTTGTTGAGTGTTGGTGCTGTCTAGAGCTCGGCAGAGTCCCATGTTATTCTCCTCAGTATCAGTAGGTGGAAGCTGGTAGCTAATTGCTTTGTAGATGTTGGGAACACGTCGTGTGAGACGACGATGGTTTGTCGTGATCACAATATGCAGACGACAGCGGGAGGCAGTGTGCAGGTAAAAAAAATCCTTAAACCAAAAATAAACAAAAGTTGAGTGCCCCTAAGAAAATTAATTAAAGCTTAGGGATGGCTATGCAGAACAAAACTAAAACTGAACTGACGACAAAGTAAACACAAACAGAATGCTGGACGACAGCAAAGACTTACAGCGTGTGGAGCAGACGGCGTCCACAAAGTACATCCGTACATGACAATCAAGAATGTCCACTCAATTCTTGATTGCTAAAACAAAGCAGGTTTTTTTGATTGATTGATTGAGACTTTTATTAGTAGATTGCACAGTGAAGTACATATTCCGTACAATTGACCACTAAATGGTAACACCCGAATAAGTTTTTCAACTTGTTTAAGTCGGGGTCCACTTAAATTGATTGATGATACAGATATATACTATCAGATATATACTATTATCATAATACAGTCATCACACAAGTTAATCATTAGAGTATATACATTGAATTATTTACAATCCGGGGTGTGGGATGTGGAGGGGGGGGGGAGGTTAGGTTTGGTTGTTAACAACACTTCAGTCATCAGCAATTGTATTATCAGAGAAATGGACATTGAAACAATGTAGGTCTGACTTGGTAGGATATGTACAGCAGGAAGTGGACATGGAGAGAGAGAGAGAGAGAGAGAGAGAGAGAGAGAGAGAGAGAGAGAGAGAGAGAGAGAGAGAGAGAGACAGAGAGAGAGAGAGAGAGAGAGAGAGAGAGAGAGATCAGCAAGCATAAGAAAAAGTATCTACCTTTGATTGTTTACATTTGATTATTAACAATCCGGGGAGGGTGTTAGTTTAGGGTTGAAGTTGCCTGGAGGTGTTCTTTTAGTGCGGTTTTGAAGGAGGATAGAGATGCCCTTTCTTTTACACCTGTAGGGAGCGCATTCCATATTGATGTGGCATAGAAAGAGAATGAGTTAAGACTTTTGTTAGATCGGAATCTGGGTTTAACGTGGTTAGTGGAGCTCCCCCTGGTGTTGTGGTTATGGCGGTCATAGTTAAGGAAGTGGTTTGACATGTACTTCGGTATCAGGGAGGGGTAGCGGATTTTATTTTATAGACTAGGCTCAGTGCAAGTTGTTTTACCCTGTCCTCCACCCTGAGCCAGCCCACTTTAGAGAAGTGGGTAGGAGTGAGGTGTGATCTGGGGTGGAGGTCTAGAAGTAACCTGACTAGCTTGTTCTGGGATGTTTGGAGTCTAGATTTGAGGGTTTTGGAGGTGCTGGGGTACCAGGAAGTGCATGCGCAATCAAAAAAGGGTTGAACGAGAGTTCCCGCCAGAATCTTCATGGTGCTTTTGTTGACCAGAGAGGAGATTCTGTAGAGAAATCTCGTTCGTTGATCGACCTTTTTGATTACCTTGGTTGCCATTTTATCACAGTAAAGATTCGCCTCTAGAATGGAACCTAGGTACGTGACCTCATCTTTCCTGGTAATAACAATGTCACCCACTTTTGCGGTGCGGGGAATAGCGCTCAAAGGAAGACATGAAACTGCAACAGGAAAATACCAAAAAACAGTAAAAGCCACCAAAATAGGGGCGCAAGTCAAAAAATAAAACACTATGCACGGGAGCACAACCGAAAAACTCAAAATAAGTCACAGCGTGATGTGACAGGTCATGATAGTACATCTACTTTGAGACAAGAGCTATATTGATGCATAGTTGGTTATGGTTTAAATTAATATCCAACAATTGCGACAACGACTTTTCTACTGTTTTTAATTTCTCAATGATTTCTGCCGGTGGTGTGCCTCTGGATTTTTTCAATGAAAAAAAATGGCTCTAAAAAAGGTTGAAAAACACTGGCCTACTGTATAGGCGTGATGACATCCACTGATAAACAACAAAATACAAATATACTATTATTACTTCAATTATTTAGGAGTGTTTATGGATTCTAGTGCGTAGAGTTGAAAGTAGATGTTTAAAATGGACGCTGACAGAGCAGGAGGCAAAATGTTACGTAATAGATAACGGCTCCATCCTAAACACTCCACCATGGCTCTCTCACATATAAATGAACCTTTTTTCTCCTATACACCCTTCATTATCTTCTGTGACGTCATAATGTATTTAATTGGAATGGCATTTCAAGCTCATTTAAAAAAGGCCTGTCAGGTGTGCGTTCGTGAATTATTAGGACAAATACACCCGTTGTTGGCGTCAACATAGCGACAAAGATGAAGTGGGTTATTATTCATCGGTATTCAATCCATTAGACGGCTAACATTAAATTCGCTTTCGTGGAAAAGAAATAAAAAATGGCGGCTTGTCTACGCACCGCCGCTCCGTCCTTCATGATGATCTTCTTGACCAGCACCACTCGGCCGGTGCCCACCGGCGGCTCCCCCGGCATCTCGTCACACCTGCAGCGGGTCACGAAGCATCCTTGCCGCGTTGATATTCGCGGTTCCCCGAGTGCTTCCAGGATGTCTCCTTGAAACGACGGGCTTGATATAACAGAATGATATTAATATTCAGTATAATATTAATAAAAACCTTCCCCGCGGTTGTCTCAGTGTGGATATTAAGTCAGCTCAGTCAGCGGTTCACTGGACGATTCGTGTACGAGAATTGGAACGTTAGACAGAAAAGACAACCAGCACTTCCGGGTGTTTTTTAAATATAAAGCTAATATTGTAATTTATTTAATTAAAATGAGGTCAGAATCAAATAAATGCAAGCAAAAAACGTTACAGATTTACTATTATGTATTGAAACAATACTCTAAAAGTTCACAGGTGTATTCAAGCCTTATTTTTGTATGCTTGATTACGTTATTTATCTTATTTTTCTTAGAATTCCAACTGTTTCCTGTCTCATTGCCGACTTCATCGGAAGTAGATGCACAGTATCTTCACAATCCATCATCCTCGTATACGAACAATGAACGCGATTGAAATTAATCCTTTTTATTAATGTTTGGAGGGGGATTAAAATTTTAATATACACATGAATATGAGGTACAAACAGTAAACTGCGAATTTTCCTCAGTAAATGTCTAACATGATTTTCTTATTCTGAAACTACCATTCCGGTTGGTGTGGCAGTATCATACGGAGACGATGGCAGTCTTTAAACCAGATCACGTGTAAGTAACAGTGGTTCTCAGAGATGATGCAGGAAAACGTGACTGCCACTGATCATCAATCAGTACCCGAATTAATTCATATATGTGAACAATAACATGATAATATAATTTTTTTTTTTAATTTTTAAATCACATTTTATGTCTTTGATTGATTTAGATTTTACAAATGTCTTCAATTCCATGTGATCCTACTTCATAATTTCACAAGAGTACTCTCTGTGATTATGAAAAGTTTCATGAAGGTGACAAGAATGTAAAAGAAAAGAAAAAAGAATGTCATATTTTTAGTGGAAAGCACATCTATAATTGGAGTTGTATATCAATCTAAGTTATACATAACACAATATCTTAATTGCTCTTTTGTAAATGATTATAACAACATATCTTAATTGCTCTTTTGTAAATGATTATAACAAAATATCTTAATTGCTCTTTTGTAAATGATTTGCTGTGGTACACGGATGTGAACTCCAAATGAAAGAAACTGTCAAATAGGTGTAGGCGGATTGAGCCAAACACCTAGTAAAACAATATCAATATATATTTTTAATTCACAGCATTTTCCTGTTGCATGCATACATTTTTACCATAGTTTGTGCCAATAAATAATTAATTGTAATTAGAAAATACTTTAATATAATACAAACCCCGTTTCCATATGAGTTGGGAAATTGTGTTAGATGTAAATATAAACGGAATACAATGATTTGCAAATCCTTTTCGACCCATATTCAATTGAATGCACTACAAAGACAAGATATTTGATGTTCAAACTCATAAACTTAATTTTTTTTTGCAAATAATAATTAACTTAGAATTACATGGCTGCAACACGTGCCAAAGTAGTTGGGAAAGGGCATGTTCACCACTGTGTTACATGGCCATTTCTTTTAACAACACTCAGTAAACGCATGGGAACTGAGGAGACACATTTTTTAAGCTTCTCAGGTGGAATTCTTTCACATTCTTGCTTGATGTACAGCTTAAGTTGTTCAACAGTCCGGGGGTCTCCGTTGTGGTATTTTAGGCTTCATAATGCGCCACACATTTTCAATGGGAGACAGGTCTGGACTACAGGCAGGTCAGTCTAGTACCCGCACTCTTTTACTATGAAGCCACGTTGATGTAACACGTGGCTTGGCATTGTCTTGCTGAAATAAGCAGGGGCGTCCATGGTAACGTTGCTTGGATGGCAACATATGTTGCTCCAAAACCTGTATGTACCTTTCAGCATTAATGGCGCCTTCACAGATGTGTAAGTTACCCATGTCTTGGGCACCAATACACCCCCATACCATCACAGATGCTGGCTTTTCAACTTTGCGCCTATAACAATCCGGATGGTTCTTTTCCTCTTTGGTCCACAGTTTCCAAAAACAATTTGAAATGTGGACTCGTCAGACCACAGAACACTTTTCCACTTTGTATCAGTCCATCTTAGATGAGCTCAGGCCCAGCGAAGCCGACAGCGTTTCTGGGTTTTGTTGATAAACGGTTTTCGCCTTGCATAGTAGAGTTTTAACTTGCACTTACAGATGTAGCGACCAACTGTAGTTACTGACAGTGGGTTTCTGAAGTGTTCCTGAGCCCATGTGGTGATATCCTTTACACACTGATGTCGCTTGTTGATGCAGTACAGCCTGAGGGATCGAAGGTCACAGGCTTAGCTGCTTACGTGCAGTGATTTCTCCAGATTCTCTGAATCCTTTGATGATATTACGAACCGTAGATGGTGAAATCCCTAAATTCCTTGCAATAGCTGCTTGAGAAAGGTTTTTCTTAAACTGTTCAGCAATTTGCTCGCGCATTTGTTGACAAAGTGGTGACCCTCGCCCCATCCTTGTTTGTGAATGACTGAGCATTTCATGGAATCTACTTTTATACCCAATCATGGCACCCACCTGTTCCCAATTTGCCTGTTCACCTGTGGGATGTTCCAAATAAGTGTTTGATGAGCATTCCTCAACTTTATCAGTATTTATTGCCACCTTTCCCAACTTCTTTGTCACGTGTTGCTGGCATCAAATTCTAAAGTTAATGATTATTTGCAAAAAAAAAATATGTTTATCAGTTTGAACATCAAATATGTTGTCTTTGTAGCATATTCAACTGAATATGGGTTGAAAATGATTTGCAAATCATTGTATTCCGTTTATATTTACATCTAACACAATTTCCCAACTCATATGGAAACGGGGTTTGTAGATTTATCATTAAACAGCATGACAAAATTACATGTGGCTACTGATAGATGCAGTTAAAACAACACTAGCTGCAAATAACATGTTAAAAACAAATACCGTATTTTTTTTCACTTAAAATCCTTTTTTTCCCTTCAAAACTCGACTGCACCTTATAAAATGGTACGCCTAATGTACGGAATCATTCTGGTTTTGCTTACCGACCTCGAAGCAATTTTATTTGGTACATGGCGTAATGATAAGTGTGACCAGTAGATGGCAGTCAAACATAAGAGATACGTGTAGACTGCAATATGATGGCAATATGACTCAAGTAAACAACACCAACATTTTATATGTTCAATTGAAAATATAGGACATTACACAAAGCGCTCAAAAATCATTCAAAAGCGCTGGATTCTAGTTCATTGAAATACCACAACACTGGAAATTGTTCAAAGGAGATACCTTTTATTTTAAAAACTTGCACACAAAACACAGCAAACGATTTACAAAATAGCTCTTTTAAATAACTTCAAAGTGAAGTAAAGTCAGTTTTTTGGTTTTTTTCGCGCCGGCGGACGGAGGGCGGCGGGGGTCTTGAACGGTGGCATTGTTGTGTGTGGACACGGATTATGTTAGGTGTGATTTACCCTGGATAACCTTAGCTAGCTTAGTGTAAACGGGGCCTTAGAAAAGAAGGGACTGACAACAGCAGATATGTCAGGTACCAGAGATGAAGAACTGGAGCTATCCCATACTTGCCAACCCTCCCGGATTTTCCGGGAGACTCCCGAAATTCAGCGCCTCTCCCGAAAACCTCCCGGGACAAATTTTCTCCCGAAAATCTCCCGAAATTCAGGCCGAGCTGGAGGCCACGCCCCCTCCAGCTCCATGCGGACCTGAGTCCGCTTTCCCACAATATAAACAACGTCTACAGTAAAGCAGTTCGTCTGCCGTAAACAGCAATGTTGTGACACTCTTAAACAGGACAATACTGCCATCTAGTGCATTTGATGAAAGCACTTTTGTGCGTGCCCACAGCAATGCATCATCAGAGTTCGGCATGGTTAGAAAGATAGTGACAGTGAATAGAACAAGGATGGACAATTCAACCCTTAACTCAACAATGAGTAGATGAGTGTTGTGTGTGTGTATATGTGTAAATAAATGAACACTGAAATTCAAGTATTTCTTTTATATATATATATATATATATATATATATATATATATATATATATATATATATATATATATATATATATATATATATATATATATATATATATAAAATAAATATATATTTATAGCTAGAATTCACTGAAAGTCAATTATTTCTGATATATATATATCCATCCATCCATCCATCCATTTTCTACCGCTTATTCCCTTCGGGGTCGCGGGGGGATATATATATATATATATATATATATATATATATATATATATATATATATATATATATACTGTATATGAAATACTTGACTTGGTGAATTCTAGCTGTAAATATACTCTTCCCCTCTTAACCACGCCCCCAACCACGCCCCCGTCCCCAACCACGTCCCCTGCCCACGCCCCCACCCCCCACCTCCCGAAATTGGAGGTCTCAAGGTTGGCAAGTATGAGCTATCCGTGCTGATTGGCGCTGACTACCTGCTCAGTGGCCTTGTGGTTAGAGCGTCCGCCCTGAAATCGGTAGGTCGCGAGTTCAAACCCCGGCCGAGTCATACCAAAGACTATAAAAATGGGACCCGTTACCTCCCTTTTTGGCACTCAGCATCAAGGGTTGGAATTGGGGTTTAAATCACCAAAATGATTCCCGAGCGCGGCCACCGCTGCTGCTCACTGCTCCCCTCACCTCCCAGGGGGTGGAACATTAAGGGGATGGGTCATTTCACCACACCTAGTGTGTGTGTGTGTGTGACTATCAGTGGTACTTTAACTTTTTAACTTTATTATTGGAAAATAGTTTCGGGCAAGGTGGAACGGCTGTCAGAATTTGGGTTGCCATAGAAACCTTATTTAGCTGAACAGTACAAGGGCCAGTGCCCATGGCAAGCATGAATGAAGCTTCATGCCTGAAGATCTGCGCCGATGACGCTAAACAAGTTTCAGAACAGCTGCGCGCATTCTGGGGAATAGAATCGCGAGGCATCTCCAAGAATGGTAAGGAACGAGCAGATGACATTGAGGCTCAACAACACTTCAACAGATCAGTCAGTTACAAAAAGAAGCGATATGAAGTGAAGTTGCCAAGGAAACGAGACTCACCGGGACTTCCAGACAACCAGAGAATTGTCCGAAAAAGCTAAGATGAGTGTTGTGCAACAAGCAGCGGTACACAATTATATTATATTCCTGCCAAAAACAGATATGAGCAAAAAATCCAACCATGCAATGGAATAGATCCCCATACCTAATCAATAAAAAAAAATTGTCAAAGTGATAGTGATAGTGATAAATGATTATTTTGTGTGCTCCAGACATCATTCTACACAACAACACAGATG